>NC_056741.1:1610024832-1610162332 GCF_019279795.1 Protopterus annectens
GAACATTTGACTCTTCATTCCCTTATAGCAAACTCCTGCTGTCCTTTTAAACTTAGCATGCTCCTCCTTTTTCTCTGTCCTGGAGAAACCTTACTCTTCTCATGGGGGTTGGACTCACATTTAGCATAACACAGTTTAGCAAGAGTGACACATCACCAGAAATGTTTTGGCAAACTGTCTGGATGCCAAAACAGCTACTAAGCATTAATCTTGTAGGGCAAGAACACCCATCCCAATTATATGTAAGTTAGTCTAAGACTGCAGTAATTCAGCATAGGTTATATTTTTAAGACACTTCATAGGTGTCTGAGCAGTTTGGTGCAAATCTTGTGAACGGAAATATACCTGAAACATCTTAAAATACTCAATTGTATTTATTACTGCTTGGTGTAACTCATTCTAAGCCTTTTGGTTTAAACACTTGGGCTTCGGACCAGTTAGTTGTTTTGCACTGAGAGGTTTGTGGTCTGCACTGTTGTGGCAGAACAGGTAGCTTACATCCTTCTAGGTTGAGAACTGCTGATTGAGGGCTCAGTGTCTGTTATTCTAAAAGTGTATTAATTCTGGTTTAAGCACTTGGGCTTTCAAGCCAGTTATTTTACATTAAGAGGGTTCGTGGTCTGCACTCTTGTGGGAGGAGAGGCTGGACTCTGCCCTTCTGAGCTGGGAATTTCTGGTTAAAGGCTTATAGTGCATGCATATCTGAACTGTTTCTTACTGAAGTTGGTGCGCCTTGTTTGCTGTGGCATAGACTGGATTCGGGCCTGCTGGATCTAGCTTTGTTTGTGTAACTTGAGCACTAATCCAGACATTCTCTAAAGTATTCAATGGTATTTATTACTGCTTGGTTGTAACTTGATTAAAGTGTAGCTATCATTCAAGTCTTTTGGATTAAGCACTTGGGCTTCAGACCAGTTGTTTTACATTAGGAAGGTTTGTGGCAAGCACTGTGGTGGCAGGACAGGCAGCTTTCATCCTTCTAAGTTGGGAACTGCTGATTGAGAGCCCAGTGTCCAAGTGTATTAGTTCTGGTTTAGGCACTTGGGCTTCAGGCCAGTTATTTTACATTAAGAAGGTTCGTGGACTGCACTCTTGTGGGAGAAGAGGCTGGACTCTGCCCTTCTGAGCTGGGAATTTTCTGGTTAAAGGTTTATAGTGCCTGAATATTTGAACTGTATCTTACTGAAATTGGTTCACCTTGTTTGCTCTATCATAGACTAGATCCAGGCCTACTGAATCTAGCTTTGTTTATATACTTGTTGTTTGTTTGCTTGTTATTTCCCTGGAAGCTAATTCACCTAATACGCAACTTCTCAGCTTCTGTGGATCACTAGTGATATCTGCATTGCTTACTGTACTTATTTCCTTGTTTCACTTGAAAGAAAGTTACTGTTTGTCGTTTTGCATTTAGTTACTTGTATCACATTGCACTCAAGTTACCTGGCACTTGCTCACTAAAGCAATTATATAAGTCAGCACTAAAAATTAAAAGCACTACACCCTCACTCCCCACTGGCCCTTGTTTTCAATTAAGGATTTCCCAATATTATTCTAGCATGTCCAAAGGTCAGTTGTCAATCTCCTCTCCGGTCCAGCTGGTGAATCTGGGAATCTTGAGGCAATGTTATAACTGCCTCATGTACACAGACAACCCTCTCCTCCTCCCACATAACACAAATACTTGAGAGATGCAGCTATTTAGCCAAACTGGAGGCTGAGCTCTCTCAACTCAGGACTGGCAAGACCAGACAGGAGGAGAAGGCAACTACACACACCACAAAACCAGCCTCACATAATGCTACCACTCCACTGAATCAAACACATAAACACACAAAGACATACTCGGAGGCTCTGAGTAAAATTTACCTAAACAGCAGAGGCCTCCAAAGCAGACACCCAAACAACTGCTACCTCAAGACACCCCAAAAGCAACACATAAACCACAAAAGCAGTGTGCAAAGCAGTCACAGCCCTTAAGGCCAAATACAACACCAAACATACTTGTCATAGGTGACTCCATAGTCAGACACACTGACGTCCCACTCACCAGGCTGAACAAGGAGAGGGTCACAGTAAGCTGCCTATCGGGCGCTAGAATCCGCCACATAACACAAGCACTGGGTCACTCCACAGCAAGTACAAATATGACACAGTCATTGTCCATGCTGGTGTGAACGACCTGAGACGCACCTCCCTGGACTGCATGAAAAGAGACATAGAGGAGCTCTCTGATTATGTAGCCCAGGCAGGTATGACCCTAACCCTGAGCAGTATCCTTCCTTCACCAAGAATGATGCCACAATATAGAGACAAGATGATCAGCTTTAACAATTGGCTTAATGTCTGGTGTCATTCAAAGGGGATCCAGTGTCTGTCTGCCTGGGATGACATGCTTGACAAGCCACGCTGCTTCGCAAGGGACGGCTTGCACCTGTCACCCTGGGATTCCGGATATTGGCTAAGGCTCTTGCCACCCCATAGTGCCTTTTTAGGCAAGGCTCAAATTCTAAACCTACCACCCTAGAAAACAAAAATGGGAAGAAATTGAGGGTAATGCTGCTCAATGCCAGAAGTCTAAATCTCAAAATGCACGCACTCGAGGCCCTTCTCAGTATGGAGAACATCGATGTCTGTGCTGTAACTGAAACCTGGTTCAAGGCTCCTGAGAGCACCCGGCACTATTAGGTTTTACCTCATATCATGCGTTCCGGCCCCAAAACCCGGACCACTCCACAAAAGGAGGGTGTATCCATATTCATAAAGGATACTCACACCTCCAGGTTGGTGGCAACGCATGAAGCTTCGAAACCATCCAGGTGCAACTAACAATAGGCAAAACTGCTCTACAAATTGTAGCATGCTACAGGCCACCCTCTCAAACTCAGGAACCCCACACAGCCTTCCTGAAGACACTGGAGGGTATAAATGTATCTCCAAACACCATCATATTGGGTGACTTCAACTACCCGAATATAGACTGGGAACATTACTCAAGCCCTAACTTTCTAGCCCAACGGTTCCTGGAGTTCATAAATTCAAATGCCATGGAACAGCTAGTCACTGTTCCCACGAGAGGAGAAAATATACTAGATCTCATTGTCACAAACATGGGGACAAAATGCTCCACACCGGAAGTATATCCCTCATTGGTGAGATCTGATCATAAACTAATCTCACTGGAAATCCACATCCCGCCCCACCCCAAACAAAAAGACCATAGTGAAGAACTTCTCTAAAGCAAACTTCACACTACTCAAGACTGGTGTGGTATCCTTCAAGGCCCCTGAGTCAGAGGAAACCACAACCCAAGCTGGAAGCCCTTACAAATGCCTTCTATGAACACCTCCAGGACTGCATGGATCAGGCAATCCCAAATAAAACCAAGACTCTTTCCACAAAGGGCAAACGTCCAGTCTGGTGGACCCCAGCCATTAACAAACTTTACAATAAGAGGAGAAAGCTATTACATGATAGAACAAAATCCATAAAAGGGAAGTCACCCCTGATCATTATTAGTAAAAATTACGAGCACTCATAAAATCAACTAAGGCCAATTTTGAGAGAAAAATTGCCATGGATTCAAAGGACAATCATAAGGCCTTTTTCAGCTATGTTAGGAACCTGGGTGGAAACTCACAGATATGCTCAGAATTAGTCCAAAATGATACAAAAATCACTGAACCCACAGACATTGCCAACATACTGGCAGACAGGTTCAGTGCAAACTTCACCCCTCTCCCCTAAAGGAGAGATAACTATCCCAGCCGAGTGTAGCCTCCCGGACATCTCAAATGCGCAGGTGAAAGCTGCTCTCTCTAAAGCTAAAAACACAGCATCAATGGGACCGGATGGTGTCCCCGGCTGTGTGCTACACGAGCTAAATGAGGAATTAAACCCGCACATAAGGCAGCTGTTTAATCTCAGCCTTACCACAGGATACGTGCCCAAGGAGTGGCGTCACGGCAACTGTGGTCCCACTCCACAAAGGTGGCGCCTCTACGGACCCTGGTAATTACCGCCCCATAAGCTTAACAAGTCTAGTCTGCAAAGCTATGGAGAGGATCATAATGGAGCTCATAAACAAAGATATAGGGACTTGCAGACATTGGACCCGACCCAGTTTGGCTTTGTCAAGGGAAGATCATGCCTTTTGAACTTGGTCGACTTCTTCGAAATAGTCACCAAGGCCATTGATGAGGGAAAGGCAGTCCATACAGCCTACCTTGACCTTGCAAAGGCTTTCGACACAATACCCCACTCGGGTATTGTAGAAAAACTTACCAGCTTAAATGTAAACCCATATGTCACAAGATGGGTTGCAAACTGGCTTAAGGACAGAACCCACAGGGTTAGAGTTGCTGGCGCTGTGTCAGACTCCAAGCTGGTCACAAGTGGTGTCCCACAGGGCTCGGTCCTTGGCCCCCTATTGTTTGGCATCTACTTCTCAGAAGTACAGGCCAACATGGGAGGACTTTGGCTGACAAAGTTTGCAGATGACTGCAAACTGGGCGCCATAGTGGAAAGTGCATCGGACACTGATATCCTTCAGAAGGGACTCACGGAAACAGATAGCTGGTGCCAGAGCCATGGCCTGAAGTTAAACGCCAAAAATGTATAGTCATACCCTTCGGGAAAAACAAGGTAACCCCAAGCTACCATATAGGTGGCAATCCACTAAGCACAGAAGAGGTTATCAGGGACCTGGGGACCCAGGTTGACAGTGGCCTTTCTTTTGACACTCACATTGCTAAAGTGGTTAGAAAGACCTTCTACATTGCCCACCTGATCATGAAGGGATTCACATCCAGATCTAGTGAGGTCATTGTTCCCCTGTACTCTTCACTTATCAGACCAATGATCGAGTACAATGCCCCATTCGGGATGTATCTCACCCGACATCTGCAGCAATTGGAGAGACCCCAAAGTTCCTCACCAAAAGGATAAAGGGACTCCAAAATCTGTCATATGCTGCCAGATTGAAGAAACTCCAGCTCTATTCAGTCGCATACCGTCTGCTCAGAGGTGACATGTGCCTGACATACAAGGCCATGTCCAACCCGGAATTAATGGACATGCTCCACCTCAAAAATCCAAATCCACCAAAACCACTAGAGCAAGCGACTTAAACCTTAGCACGGATATAAATAGGACGTGCTGGAGGGATAGATTTATCACTCAGAGACTCCCTATGCTGTGGAATAAAATCCCGGTCCATGTGAGGCAGAGCACCTCGCTGACTCTTTTCAAGAGAAATCTAGACCTGTGGATGGGAGATCGTAGGTTTACCCCGGGAATCATCTCTGGGTCACTGCTGGACAGAGGCACAACAAACTAATGGGCACAGTATTTTTTCATATAAGGGGTGGCATAAGCCACAATAATTTGGGCTAGGCTTATAAATGCCTTAGGGCAGATAGCCTAGTATAAACCTATGAACCTATGAACCTATAACATGTTCTTTCGTTCTATGGCTTTGTACCATAATCCTTTAAAAAATTGTATCTCATACCATTGGTAACACTCTGGAGAGCCCTATAGGGAAAGGAGGACCTGAATGGCAGTGCACTACTGACATGTGTTTGTATGTATACCACCTTTGCAGTAACATCAAAAGAGTTGAGGAGCTCAGTGTTTGATAGTTTAATTGTAGTGTGCTCCTTATTACATTTGGAGCAAGCTGCTTGCTATACCTTCAGAGTAGAGGATCAAGTTTTTCTTTTTTTTTTTTGCCTTTTTTCTTTTATTTTTTGGTGGGACAGTGGGACCATACCTCTCAACTTTTCTGTTTAAGATTTCTCAACAAAGTCAAACATAATGAGAGAACAAAAGGCCAAAATCTGATACAGTTTTTAAATATTACTTGAATTTACTTAAAAAAATAACAAGAAAAATGTTTTGTATCCATGTACATTTTCTGAACAATAAGGATGAAACTCTAATGTCTTGCATTATAGACTGATAGTAATCTTCAGTGATGTATCAACAAATCAGAATTGTTTTCATAGGTGACAGGGTAAAAATATGAGGCAAAATCTGAGACATTCTGCAAAGTTCTGGGCAGCTGAGATATATATTGGTGGCAGGGTGGTATGAATATGGGCATTAATGTATCTATGCTGATACTGCATTTGTGATCACAGCTGAAGTGTGGCAGTGCTCATTGTATGTCTGTTTAACTATAGCAAGCTGCCTACTACATTTGTAGCAAGCAGCTTGGTACTGTATCAGAGTAGAAGAGGTTTTTTTGTTCAATGTAAAGACCTTATTTAATTATTTATCACTCCTGAAGCTTTTTTTGGAGGGGGAGTGCTCTATCAGCATTGTTTGTACTGACAGTTGAAACAATGTAGTTTGTCTCTAGCAAGCTACTTGTGCTTGCTACATTATTTCTTCAGTTAAGCTGAACACCTTTTATTTATAACAAGAAAGAACTGTTTATTGCATAAAAGTAGCATGCATCTGAGACATTGCGAGTAGGAATGTGCCTAAAGGATAGATGCTAAGAAATATGAGACTACATAATTTAGATAACAACCTTATGGAAAAAACTCAAGTGCTGAAAGATGATATTCTTAGTAGATGCTATTCTAAATTAGAAGTAGATGCCTGTGCCAATGAAGCTCTAAATGAAAGAAAAGCGAAGGGACAACCGTATTTTTCTGAACAAGTAGTAGATCAGCAGTTAAGGGAAAATATTAATGAAGTTAAACTTCACTTCCCTATTTCTTTCACTAGTAACATAAATGTGTTCTGTGATATTTTTAAAAAGAACTGGAATATTTTAACTGCAACTAAAGAAGTAGATGGAGTAATAGACTCTGCACCACATTTCTTCTTTATTAATAAAAGATCTTTGAAAAGACTGCTATGTTATACACCACTTAGTTCTAGACATGAAGTTCTTTCACAAAGAAAAGGGACATATCCATGTAGGAGGTGCACAGGCTGTAGACACATCTTTTCAGGCACCACTTTTATTCATTCTATGAAAAAATTTAAAATAGATGCATCCTCTTATGCAGATTGTAGAACTAAGAACGTTGTATATTTTAGATTTTGTCAAATATGTAAAGCTTACTATATAGGTAAAACCAATAGGATGTTAAAAGAACGGGTACTAGAACATATGGGAGATATTGTCAATAGGAAAGATACCAATGCCCTAGCTAAACATGGTGAAAAAGAAGGTATACATCATGTTTTTAAATTTTTAGTGCTAGAAGTGGTTAATGAAGGACCAAGAGGGGGAGATTTGATAAATAAAACAGAAGAACTAGAACAGAAATGGGTAATTAAACTTAATGAAGATAACCCCCCAGGCATTAATGATGCAGTATCCCTCAAACCCTTCCTTAAAGCATGAACACTGAAGCAATGAACATTTTTTTAACAATTGTTTTATACATGTATTACATTGACATGCCCTTATTTTACAAGATGTATTAATTGTTGTTAATGAGTTGATAGCTAATGCTCATAAATAATGTATTGCAGTTGTGTCATTTTATAACAGACTGAAGAAGTGATCTGGGCAGATCGTGAAAGTGCTCACTTTTTGTTTTTCATTTATTAAAGTGTTATATTCTGCTGTGGACCTCTGCGACTTATTTTTCTTTAGTATTTGTGCTTGTGTTGTTGCTGGAGTTTACTCAGTGCTCACTCTATTTTTGGTTTTCTAGTTGTATTTTTGAGAAAGAGCCTGAGACATGGCAGAAGGCTATTGATGTGGAATTGAACCACCTTTCTGGACTTGGTTCAGCTATTCAAATGCAGAAGGAATGGCTTAATCAGATTCTTACCATGGAAAGCAGCCCTCTGGTGCATAAACCAGCATTTTCAGAAGAATTTATAATTGATGTCAGTGAGGAAACAAGTATGGCCTTTCATAATAAATACAGGAATATTGAAAATAAACTTTATTAGCTTAAAAGACTCCAATGGCAGAGATTCCACATGAAAGCGTCTGAGATATAAGATAGTACCGAGAGGACTGATGGTTTTAACCATGCCTACCTATGGTGAGCAGTTTCCTGAACTATTAAAGAAATGGCAACAATTAAATCTACAGCTCAGTTACGACTATACGAACTTGCTTATAGATTTCTTTCTACCACAGGAAAGGGGGTTAGCTACCGAGTTGAGAAATTTACAAGATGAACTTTATGCTATTTTTCCTATGGATGTAGTAGGTGACAAGATGGATACAGGGCGCTAAAATTAAGAAACTACAATGGGATATGAATGATTTTCAGACAGGGGTGGTGTTGTCTTGATCAAAACCACCCCCTACCAATAGGAACCAACTATCAGATCAGCCACTTGACTTGACTGATGCCGTACAATGGCCAATCAATAGTGTCTCTACGAATTCCAGAAATTAAGTACCTGAGAATGAAACGTCTACATCAATGGCTATGGTGGAACAGTCATTGAATAAATCACCTGTTGATAAGGGAATGCCACATAATTGTAGAGATACCACCATTAATGACCCTAATAATGGCTCCAACCCCCCTTTTTCCATGCAGTTGTGGGAGATGAATGGGACTACTATCAAACCATTTACCCTCAATACAGCCCTTCCTATCAAAAACAGATAGAGGAGCAGAGGGTGAAAAGCCCCAGTACGGCAAATACAGACAATGGTATTGGGGCAAACGGGAATGAACACATGCAGCAAAAATCAAAAGGGTTGGTCGTTAATCATTTTTTACTGCAATTAACTGATTTGCAGCTAACTGTTTTGAATAGAGGCTTGTCGTTCATACCGGCCCAAAGACCTGATATAGTAGAAATATTAAAGGAGTTGAAATTATTTGGTAGGACATTAACTCTTAAAACTTTATTTGCTGATACAGCATATACAAGGGTTGATTGTTTCAAAAAGCCTAGCTGTTTTATACCTAAAATGCATCCTATGATAGATACTTTTGCATCAGTGTGCGAAAAGCAGATTCCTAAGGTTTTTGAACATAACAGACCACAAACTTTTTTCAATTTCAGTAAAGATGAAATGGGCGCATTGTCTGAGTTATGTAACTTAAAGTCTATTGAAATCTGACCAGTGGATAAAGATGGGGGCATCACTGTTATGGATAAGACCTTTTATGTTGAACAAATGCTGAGTTTGTATCTGATAGTGAGACCTATGTACAAATAACTAAAACTGTTGTAAAAGGAGTGATAGACAGAATTGAATTATTTCTTTTTGATATGTTAATGACACACATGATTTCTGAAGATTTATTTAAATATTTTAAGACAGAACATCCGATTGTCTCTATTATATATGTGCTTCCAAAAATCCATAAAAATTCAAGATGCCCTCCCATGAGACTTATAGTCTCTAGTAAGGGTTGGGCTACTGAGCCACTGTCTATTTTTATTGAAAATAATTTGCATCCTGTTATAGATACATGTGACTCAGTTTTAAAGGACACTAAAACATTTTTGCAAAAGCTTTACACACAGACTATTAATTTATATCAAAAAATTTTGTTAGTCACACTTGATATCTCTTCACTTTTTACAGTTATCCTTAATCAACGGGGTATAGAGAATATAAGAGAACTCCTGACAACTAAGCAGTCATTTTCTAATGATAAAATTTAATTGATATGTGAACTATTGGAAATTGTTTCAGAAAATAATGTTTTTAATTTTTGTGACTACTATTTGCAGAATATTGGCATAGCTATGGGCACTGCTTGTGCCAATAGCTACGCCAATCTGGCATTAGTACAATGGGAAAATACTTTCCTTTTACAAGGGCATGAATACAGTAAGCATGTGCTATGGTACACATGTTTTGTCGATGACATTTTTATTTTAATGGGGAAATCTGAAAAAGAATTGATTGAATTTATTAACTACTTGCATAAAACAACGTTTTTAAGGTTTACTTATAAACATTCCTACAATAATCTTGAATTCTTAGATGTAATGGTTAAAAAATCAGAAATAACTGGTTTAAGGACATGCTTGTATAGAAAACCAACAAGAAAGAATTGTTTATTACATAAAAGTAGCATGCATCTGAGACATGTGAGTAGGAATGTGCTTAAAGGACAGATGCTAAGAAATATGAGACTACATAATTTAGATAATGACCTTATGGAAAAAACTCAAGTGCTGAAAGATGATATTCTTAGTAGATGCTATTCTAAATTAGAAGTAGATGCCTGTGCCAATGAAGCACTAAATGAAAGAAAAGTGAAGGGACAACCGTATTTTTCTGAACAAGTAGTAGATCAGCGGTTAAGGGAAAATATTAATGAAGTTAAACTTCGCTTCCCTATTTCTTTCACTAGTGACATAAATGTGTTCTGTGATATTTTTAAAAAGAACTGGAATATTTTAACTGCAACTAAAGAAGTAGATGGAGTAATAGACTCTGCACCACATTTTTTCTTTATTGATAAAAGATCTTTGAAAAGACTGCTATGTTATAAACCACTTAGTTCTAGACATGAAGTTCTTTCACAAAGAAAAGGGACATATCCATGTAGGAGGTGCACAGGCTGTAGATACATGTTTTCAGGCACCACTTTTATTCATCCTATGAAAAAAATTAAAATAGATGCATCCTCTTATGCAGATTGTAGAAGTAAGAACATTGTATATTTTAGCTTTTGTCAAATATGTAAAGCTTACTATATAGGTAAAACCAATAGGATGTTAAAAGAATGGGTACTAGAACATATGGGAGATATTGTCAATAGGAAAGATACCAATGCCCTAGCTAAACATGGTGAAAAAGAAGGTATACATCATGTTTTTAAATTTTTTGTGCTAGAAGTGGTTAATGAAGGATCAAGAGGGGGAGATTTGATAAATGAAGAAGAGAAATTAGAACAGAAATGGACAATCAAACTTAATGCAGATAACCACCCAGGCATTAATGATGCAGTATCCCAAAAACCCTTCCTTAAAGCATGAACATTGAAGCACTGAAAGATTTTTAACAATTGTTTTATACATGTATTACATTGACATGCCCTTATTTTAACAAGATGTATTAATTGTTCTTCACGAGTTGATAGCTAATGCTCATAAATAATGTATTGCAGTTGTGCCATTTTATAACAGTCTGAAGAAGTGATCTGGGCAGATCGTGAAAATGTTCACTTTGTGTTTTTTATTCATTAAAGTGTTATATTCTGCTGTGGAACTCTGCGACTTCTTTTTCTTTAGTATTTGTGCTTGTGTTGTTGCTGCAGTTTACTCAGTGCTCGCTCTATTTTTGTTTTTTTAATTATTTCTCACTCCTGAAGTTTTTTTTTTTTGGAGGGGAGAGTGCACTAGCAGCATTGTTTGCACTGACAGTTGAAACAATGTAGTTTATCTCTAGCAAGCTACTTGTGTTTGCTACATTTTTTTCTTCAATTAAGCTGAACACCTTTTATTTATTTTATTTTATTTTTTTGGTCCTCAAACTAAAGTTGCACAGGGTGCCAGTTCAGATTGCTGCAGAAAGTGTCGGATAAGCTAGCTATGACTATAGTAGAACTAAAAAGCAATGGGGGACAAAGGCCTAAAATCAGGGCTAAGTTTTAAATGTTACTGTAGAAGATTATTAGAACAACAGATTTTGCATCAACATGCATTTTTTGAAACTAAATTATGAAACTCTGCTATCTGGTATTATGAACTGACTGACACCTTCAGCAATTTACAAGAAAATCAAACAAATTACAAGGAAAGAGCAAATATATGAGGCAAAATCAAGGATATTTTCTGAAATCACTGAATGCTGAAAGGTGTATCACCCACTACCATTTTATTATTTTTTGTCTTTCTAAATGAATATAGTTTATATTGCAATGGCTGATTCAGTGAAGACAGACAGCTTATTCCAACACCAGTGAAGGGTTTATAAACAAAGAACAAGGGCTGAATTGCACACAAACACCCTGCACCTCATATCACAAACTTAACTATTATACCCTGATCTGTGCCTGAACAACCACTTGCTTAGTTCATATGATCACCTTCCTGAATGTTATGCCTTTTCTCACTTTCATTGAATTACTCATAAAAGATGCAAGCATAAACATATATTACTGGATGGCCTTTTTCTTCTTCAGGTAATTGGTTACACTTTTGCTGCTGTTCTCACCTGTCAGCAGACTTTCCTGCACTTAGTTTGCTGTGAAACTGTAACTGCCTGATTAAATGTCACCTGTAGATTCAGTGTTTTGCAATACTTTACTCCTTCTAAACAGCTCTGCTGTAACTGCAGTCTAGAGCAGCCTGTCCCTTCTGTTTCCAAAGCATGTGTTAGACTAATGTTCCTATTACAAAAATTGTTCCACAGACAGTGTAAGAGTTAAGGACTCCTCCTGCTAGTGTTGGAGCTGTTTCTTGCTACTATCCCTTAACACCCCCCCCCCCGATTTCCCAGCCACCCCTCATGGCATTACATTTATAGGACCTGTTCTCCACCCAGAACTTCACTTACTTCCCACTTCTCTTGAAGGCATATACATAAATATGGACTCTGGGCACAATTTATTTTATTTTATTTATTTTTATGTGGTGGTACTGTGGTAGCATTGTTGCCCCACAGTTAGACGTTGCCCGTTCGATCCTCAGTTAGAGCATCTTCTGTGTGGCGACATGCATGAATGGGTGTTCCTTCATTGAAGGTTGTGTGTTAGGCCCAGCAAGCCAGCACGTAAAACTCTACTGCCAATCATTAGCGGACCGGAGTTCTGCTGTGGCAACCCCTAACCGGGAAAAGCCGAAAGACAAAAACAAACAAATTTTTATTTTACATTTGTTAACCGGGGGTGTCTGACTGAGCTGTAAAGGCCCTTTTTCAGCAGAGACCCAGGGAGAAAAGCTCCACAAAGAAAAATTACGGACACATTTAGTTATTTAGACATGATCAATATACACACAAATTACACGAGACATGTTTTTACAGTGGTATGCGGCATATAAACAGTTACAGTGGAGAGAACAAACAAAAACATATTAATTTTAAAAATAAAGGTAATTAATAGATTTGTGGTGTACAGCTGAAATTTGGAACATAGGTAGAATACATACATAGTACACAGGTACAGTACATACATTGTAGATTAGCCAGTGTTTGAGAGTAAGATTGAAAACTATTATCAAGTGCTCCAGATTTTGTATGTATGTGCTATCTGCTTTCACTAACCTGGGGAGCAATCATGGCACTGCCAATTTTCCTTGAGATGTTGCCTGATGAGGTCTTTAAAGGAGGCTTTGGATGATGTGTTTTGAATGCTTGTAGAGACAGAGTTCCATTTTTTAGCCACTGAACTACTATATAGTGCATCTCCAAAGCTATTGTATCTGTTGTTGACTTCTAGTAGTAGTTTGCTTGAAGATCTAAGAGGCCTTTTGGCTGAGTGATGTTGTACTAGGTTTTTGAGGGCAGGACACTTATTGGGGAGGTAATAGATAGAATGACAGAGGCAGAGCTGATTGTAGGTTAGGAGGTTGGGCAGTTCAAGCCAGTGGAGCTGTCTCAAAGCAGTACAGTGATGAGTTCTATATGAGCAATTTGCAGGAAAGCAGGCAGTTTTGTTATAGCAGGCTTCCATTTTGCTTAGTTCAGTTTTGTTGAGATTAGTCAGAATGGGAGATGCATATAGTAGGCTGGATAGAAGTTGAGAGCGAGCAATGGCTGATCTTGTATTGTTGGTAAGAAATGGTTTGATACGGTAGAGCAACCCCAGTTTGGCATGTACTTTTTTAATAGTTAAGTTGAGATGACTATCAAATTTTAGGTGGGAGTCTATGGTTATTCCCAGTAGCTTAGCCTGTGCCACTGGAGCAATTGGAGTAGCATTAGTGGAGCAGATAGTGAATTGACTGTTAGTGTTTTTGTTAAAACTGGTTATAATCATAACCTGAGTTTTCTTTGGATTGAGGATAAGTTGGGCTTTGGTAAGGTAGTTTTCAACGTCAGAGAATACTAGTTGAGTTGTTTGCAGGAGGGTGGGAATGTTTTGTGCAGCACAGATTAAGGTAGTGTCATCTGCATACTGAATTATAGATGCATGCTGTGTGGAGGTGTGGAGGTATGGAGGTCATTTGTGAAGACTGTGAATAGTAGTGGTCCTAAGATAGAACCCTGTGGGACTCCTATAGTTATGGGCAGCTGAGGAGAGAGAGTATTTTCCCATTTCACAGCTTGGTACCTGTCAGTTAAGTAGCTTTGGAACCAGGTAAGAGTGGAATTTGATAGATGATATTGGTTTAGTTTATTTAGCAGGATTTGGTGTGAGACTGTGTCAAATGCTTTGGACATATTCAAAAAAAGAGTTGACACTTGTAGGCCTTCATTTTTGAGACGGTTTACTGTATCTGTGAAGCAGAGGAGGGCTGTAGTGGTACTGTGGGCAGGTCTGAAACCATGTTGAGTAGGTGACAGGATGTTGCTGTCTAGGAGATAGTTTAGCATCTGGGTATGGATGCATTTTTCTAGGATTTTGGCCAGGGGGGAGAGTAAAGCAATGGGTCTGTAGTTATTAAGTTCAGTGGAGGTCCCGCCTTTATGTATGGGTGTAACATAGGATATTTTCCAGAGTTTGGGCACATAGTTTTCAACAATTGATCTGTTTATGAGAGTGGAGACTGGGATAGCAATAGCATCTGCTGTGAGTTTCAAGAAATAGCTGGGGAGTAGGTCGGCTGCTGTTGATGAGGTTTTTAGTTTGGAGAGCATGCTTTTGATTGAAGTGGTGGAAACTGTTTTGAGGGTAAAGCTTGTATTTGTGTTATTTGTGTTGGGGTGGATAGTGAGGAAGGAACTGTCTTGTGATACTAAGGATAGAATTGAGTTCACAAAGTGGGAGTTGAATTGTGTTTCCATGGGAACTTTAGTGTCAGGGGTGGTTGGTTTGGGGATAGCCTTTTGGGTGGATTTTAGTAGCTGGTTTACATTTTTCCAAAATGTTTGCGGGTTGTGTTGGTATTTAGTTTGTAATGTTGTGTAGTAGGATTTTTTTGTCCAGCCTAATGCATTTTTTTGCACGGTTGCACAGTTCTTTGTACTTAGTTAGGCTTTGTGTTTCTTTGTTTTTTTGATAGTAAAGCCAGGCAGTGTCTCTGGACTTGAGGATTTGTTTGGTTTCTTTACTGAGCCAGGGGTTTGTAGAGGTTCTAACCTTAATTTTGCGCAATGGAGTGACAGTGTCTAGGTGTTGTAGAAATGTTTTGTTGAAATATGCTACATCCTGGTCAAGTGGGAGGGTTTTTAGGGGGGTCCAGTCACAGTTACAGAGTAAAGTGTTGAGGACCTCAGGAGAGAATTTTTTTTGTGTTTCTAGTGGATATATAGTTAGTGGTTTTGGATATGCTTGTTCTACTACGTATAAAATATATTATGTTGTGGTCACTTAAGGTGTCTGGGAGACTGCCTAAGTGAGGGTACAATGTGGGGTTGTTAGTTAGGACCCATTCAAGGATGGATTCCCTTTTAGATTTTTTATCACATCTAGTTAGAATTTGGACTAGCTGCTGGTAGCCATGGAGATTTATTAGATTACTTGGTGGTTCTGATATACAGGTGAACCAATCTAGGTTGAAGTCCCCCAGAATAAGGGTTTCTTGTGAGTATGTGGAAGAACACCAGGATAAGAAGTCTTCAAGGCTAGCAGGTCTATTACCAGGTGGAATATAGATCACAATTGTGGTGATGACCTTTTTAGGGTGAAGTTGAAGTTGTGAGATAAGTATGTCCCAATTATTGGGGGAGGGGTAGGAGTTTGGTAATTGACGGACAGTTAAGTTTGACTTGTACAGTAAGACAGTTCCACCCCCTTTACGAAGTGGTCTGTCTTGTCTAATGATATTGTAGCCGGTAGGGAGAACTTCTGAGTTAGCTATGTTTTTATTTAGCCAGGTTTCTGTTAAAGCAACTATGTCTGGGGAGTAGTGTGCTATTGTGGCCTGGAGTTCAGGTATTTTATTTTTGATACTTCTAATATTAATATTTAGCATTAAAAGATGGTTGGTTTTGCTGCTGTTGTTGATTTGCCCAGGGATGAAGAAAGTGGGGATGTTATGTTCTGACATTTGTGTTGGAGCAGTTTGAGTTGGACAGGATGGATTTGGGCCTGTGTTGAGGTGGATATCCCCACTTATGGTGAGCCTGGAGTTAAAATGGTTAAACAGATGTTGGAGTTTGGTGAGGAGTGTGAGAAAATATTGCGTTTTTTTGGGGTAGGAATGAGAGCATATGTGTTTAGTCCTGAACTGGTCCGTTATGTAGTTCTTGAATAACTGTGGGCAGATATTATTATACTGTGTGGTGTCTGTATACAAGAGTGCATAATGCAGTGTTGTGCTACTAAGTCTAGGGATATTGCTAGAGTGCTACAAAGAATACATACACAGTTCCTGAACTATCAGTCTGCATTTAAGTACTTTAACTTTCTTTCCTCTCGTATATTCACTAACTAACCTTGGTGGTCACAACTTACACCATCCACCTCACTCAGCTATCTACTTCTACCCCTCTTATATTCATACCCTACTGTTCTAGCTCCTCTTTCCCTGACATATCTTGCTACAAAGCTACATACTATGCTTTTCTGAAATACTACTGCAGCCTTAATTTTTCTGTTTTATCACCTTACAACTTACAATACATCACTCAATCTTGTACACATTTCTCCCACTATGTAGACCACCTCTAACCATTCAAATCACCCTAATTCATCACTAATCACTTCCAGTATATATAGAGACTCACCTTGGCTTTACGTCAAATTCAAATTATTAAGCTTTCACAGTGACTACACCAAAATAAAGCTAACTGCTACAGTTAAACCAAAACAAGTGTAGCAAACATAATCTATTTTCTTACGATTACTATTATGTGTGAAATATTAATCACATCCCAACTCTCCATTAGCCTTCAAAACTCATCTAAGCCAAACATCCTGTCCTACTCAGCCCACCCATTTCCCTCCAAAACAGGGACCACATCACAACCACCAAAACCATCAAAACCAAACCTACCTGTCTCAAACTCATCCAAACAATTTAAATTCATTTTCTTAAATACTCGTAGCATCTCTAATAACGTTTTAGAACTCCATGCTTGGATCTCCCACAATACACTAGATCTTGCCATGACTGAAACATAGCTAAAACCCCATATACTTGACTCTGAAATATCACTCCACAGTTTAATAACATCAGGGCTGATAGAGCTAAAAATAAAAGGTAGTAGAGTACTTTTACTATACCATGACTATTTTGAAATCCTACCATAAAGTAAACCTGTTCCCAAATTCCATAATGCTGAACTCATCTCCCATCTAAATAACTAAATAACCATAAGCAACTCTGTATTAATGTATTCTATATTTTCCCATGTTATAATGCTACAACCCTAGAAAACATCCCAAACTAGCTCTCACATACAGTTTCTAATGAAAAGATAATTCTAAGTGAGATTAATTTCAATTGACAAATTATAGCCACAAAATGTCCATAAGTCAGCTTAAACCTATATGGACTGACTGAACTAATTTCCTCCCCCACCCATTATAACGATCCCAAAAACAGTGTCTCAGTTCTTGACTGGATATCAGTGTCCAATTCCAAGTATGTCTCCATTGGCACCATCTCTGATTCCCTCAATGATCACCTCCCAGTATATGCAAATAGACTGCGTACCCATCATGTCAAACAACACTTACTTAGAACTTCCCATAACCTCACTAATTTTAACCCTGACACATTTGACAGGCATTTAAGCTCCTTTAACTGGTCAATACTGAAAAATATTCAATTTGACAAAGCTGTACACAAATTTAACTTTTCCTGAAAACCTTCAAAAGTCTGGCTCTAACTAGAACAAAAAGAACAAAGAATAACCATATTCCTTGGTTATTCACTCAAAGCAGGCACCTAATCCATGAAAGAAATAGAGCTTGGAAAGAACCTGCAACACTTTAAAGAACTATGTAACTGTACTAAAAGATAGGTTATCACCGACGAAAAAATCTACTTCAGTAACCCCTTACTAAATCAGTCTTCCAACCCTGAAAAAAATCTTGCCTTCTATTAGTAATATAGGAACATCTATCACTTCTAATCCTGTCCCAAATAGCAGTCTTTCTCATATAGGTGCTCAATTTAATACACATTTTTAGAAAGCTTTAAATTCCTTATTAAAAATTTTCATCCCAACAATCCTGACATGCCTTCTCCTGAGACAGCAAACAAACATTATTTCACCATAAAACCCATCCCAACCTCCTACATCAAATCGCTACTTCTTAAACTGGAACCCTGTTCTCTTTCATTAGATAATCTTCCAGCAGAATCCATGGCTGCCAGTTCCACAGTCTATCCTATGCCTCTTCTAATTAACAGATCTATCAAGAAATCATACGTTCCTTCTCTACTGAAAAAAATTCATCTCCTTTCAGAAAGCTGGAACCTCATTTGCTACAACTAATTTCAGACCTATTGCCATAGTATCCCCTTTGTCAAAAATTTGAGAGAAGTGCACTCACAAGCAACTTCTTCAACATATTCTCCAGGAAAAGCTCCTGACCCCTATATAGCATAATTTTAGACCTGCCAAGAGTACTACCACCACCTTATTAACTGTCACAGATACTATTAACAAAGCCAAAGGCAAACAAAACACTTATTTCTTCTGTTTTCCTTGATTTCTCTAAAGCTTTTGATCTAGTCTCTCACCAAAAGCTCCTCTAACAGCTGTCTTCCCTCGGGCTATTACTACCACGGTTTAACAACTACTCCCTTTCTTCCTGTCAATACTGGTGTGCCACAGGGCTTTACTTTCAGCCCTTTACTCTTTAATATATTCACTAGCAATTTACATAAATTCTCTCAGCAAACTTCACTTTTAGAATACACCGGTGATTCTACCCTAATATGCATTTCTGACAACCTAATAAATCTTCAGAGAATTACTAAAGAAGTCTTTAACTTTGCTGAAAGTTCATTACATGATAATCAGCTGCTAGTAAATCCCCCCCAAAACTAAATTACTTCTTTTTTTTCCCAAATCCCACTTCCATGGAGAAACAACTTTAAAATTTCTTTCTTAAATAATACCATGATTAAAGTTACCCCACAGACAAAAATACTTGACATGAAAATTGACGACAATCTTAAATTTAGTTTACATATCCACAACAGCATCAAGAAAACCCGTAAAAAACTAGGCACACTACACAAAGTAAAGAAATCCCTTACAGAATCTGCCAAGGTAACTCAAACTACCACTTACCTCTTACCCTCTTTCCTGTAAGGATACCCTATCATGACCAACCTACAAGCCCCACTTAGTTGTAAACTTGAAAAGTGCTATAACAAAGTTGCTAGATTCACTTGCAACAAACCTTACTGGACCCACCACTGTTTACCACTAAAAGCTTGCAACTGTCTCAAGCTTCCTCAACACCTATCTTATACTCAGATCTCCTTAACCCATAAAATCATTAATATCACATCTACCTGTCCAGCTATTAGAGCCCTACTCCAATACTATCTTCCAAATTGTCTCCTTTGACCAAATAATAAACAACTAATTACCATCTACAAACTGCAAAGGGGTCAGTTTGTATTCCAACAGTGTAGCTAGAACTTGGAATAAAATTTCTGTATCAATCAGGTCTATTTTCATCTTTTCAAACTATTACTAAAAGACTTCCTCTCTTTCCCTTGGCTTTGTCCCTGCTCCTCATCTGGGACACAGCTCTCTAACACCCTTTATTGCCTTTCTTATACCTCCCTTTAAAGCACTAAATCACTTAACATGCTTATCCCCTTCTAATACCTTACTTCATTGTACTTAAACTACTATACCTACTTCTGACTAGCCCAACCAAATTGCTACTCCATCACTACGTCTCAGTTAACACTCAAACTGCTGATCCCCTCTAATACCTCACTCTATTGTATTTCTTAAATTACTCCTACCAGTCTTATACACCGCACTTTTATTTGTAAAGTCTCAGTACAAGGCTTGTAAATTTAATGTTTGTGAATATCAATACACATTTTATTATACTGACTATTATGCTAAGTATTGACTGAAACTGCATTCTAAAGTGCTATTGTAAATATTGATTGCATTAAATGTAATACATTGGAGCTTGTCTTCCCAGGGTTCCACTGAAAAAGGGCACCTGTGACTAGTCGGACTTTCCCAGTGAAAAAGAAATGTGAATAAATAAATAAAAAGTGCTATCAAATGCTACAAATACTGCATCAATAGGTCCTGACAATACTCCTGTATGCATCTTCAGTATCATAACAGCATGACTTAGTCACATGCATAACAACACTGTTCAGTCTCAGGCCTCATACAGGTTTTGTACCAGTGAATGGAGAAGAGCTACAGTCATTCCCATATCTTAAGGAGGACCTTCCACAGACCCAGGCAATTACAGACACATAAGTATGACCAGCGTCATATGCAAAAGCATAGAAAGGCTTATAATGGAATTAATCAATCAGGACATAGGGTGCCTCCAAACACTGGACCCGTCTCAGTTTTGACTCATAAAAGACAGGTCATGCTTACTCAGTCTGGTGGATCTTATTGAAAAGGCCCCCAAAGCAATGGATAAAGGCAAAATGGCATATACCGTATACCTTGACCTGGTTAAAGCTTTTGACAGTTTCCAACTCAGGCATTGTAAAAATGATAAATAAAGTGGGAATAAATCCCTATGCCACCTATTGGATTGCAGATCGGATGCAGATAATAAAACTAGGGGAAGTTACATCTACAAAGAGACCAGTCACCAGTGGAGTCCCCAAGGTCCTGAGCCAAGACCTCTCCTGTTTGGCATCTACATTTCTGAAGTAAAAGCCAATACAAAAGGGCTCTGACTGACTAAGGGTGTAGATGATTGTAGGCTAGGAGCAGTCACTGAAACCCCAAATGACTTAACCATCCTGCAGGAAGGTTTGTCTAGAATAAATAATTGGTGTCAAAATCATAATCTAAAAATAAACGCTAAAAATGCATTATTGTATCCTTTAGGATGTCATCTGCCACAGGAAGCTACCACATTGACAATAATCCCTAATTGTTGACCCGGTTGTTCAGGATTTGGGAACTTATGTGGACAGTGACCTAACATTTGACCAATATGTGTCTATTGTTGAAAAGAGTTTTTCTATATTATAGCATAGCTTATAAAAAAGGGATTGTGTCTAGCCATGTCATTGCTCTGCTTTATACAACCCTCATTAGGCCAATCATTGAATATAATGCCTAAACAACATGTCCTACATGGACTGACGGAAAGCCCAGTTACTATGCTTTGTGTCCTACAGACTGCTAAGAGGTGACCTGTGTCTGGCACAGAAGGCATCCTCCAACCATTACTGATGGCTTTACTGCACATCAGCAAGTCAAATGACATACTGAATACTCAGTCTAGGGACCTAAGCCTCTTCTGCAACATCAACAGAACAGTTTGAAGGGACAGGTATATTTTGCATAGGATATTGCTCCTCTGGAACACACTTTCCATCCACATAAAACAGTTCATCCCTGTCCAATTTCAATTGCAAATTAGTTCTATAGATGAAAAACAGAAACATTATCCCATGATTAGCCCCTGCACAACTAATGGACAGTGGCAGCTCCTAAATACTTTATTCCATGCATGAGTCCCCTGCAGTTATCTATGGTATGATCCCGGTTATTCTTATTACTAATTACAAAAAAAACTTCCCAACAGCATAAAAACAAATATTTGTAAATTAAAGTGCTGCCAAGTCATGGCAAGAAGATCTAATCACATAAAAATCCCAAAATTAAACTCTTACATTCATTTACTACAGAACTTCATCAGAGTAATTAAAACCATTGCACACTACTCTATTTATAAATAACTTAAAAAATCCCATTGACAAATAAATAGCTGAATTAACTACATTAGAATTAATTCCAAAATAGATTTCAAGATACAGTACCTCTAAAACAATAACAATAATATCAATGTATTTGTATAGTAAATGGACACAAAAATACTTTATAAAAAACAATTATGTTAAAAGATCATAATATAAGAAACATCTCAGATGGTGCAGTGGTGTAGCAGTCAGCATTGTTGCCTCACAGCAAGAGGTTCTTTGGTTTGATTCTTGGCTGGGGTGCCTTCTGTGCAGAGTCGGCATGTCCTCCCTGCATTTGTGTGGATTTCCTCTGGGTGCTCCAGTTTCCAGATGTGTGTCTGGAACTTTTCTCCCCAGGCCTTTGCTGAAAATTGGCCCGTTCCAAGTTAGACTTTCCCAGTAAACAGATGTTAAATAAACAAATCTCAAAGAATTCATAAAAAATCCTTAAAATTGCTTCCACAACTTTCCTTATCTTAACCATAAAATATTGTCAATCGAAACCTTATCATTAATACTAGGGTATATAGTAGCATTTAAACTAAGTTGCCACACAAATTCTCTTTTTTCTACATGCATCTCCCAATCACCACCTCTAATATCTTGGGAAACCCTTTCCAAAACAAAAAAAAGAAATTTTTTTAAAAAATCTTTATATTCTGTACTGTGTTTAAAAATGGCATTTCTAACATCTTTCTTCTTTATAGCATATGCATGCTCATAAATTGTTTGCATCAATGTCCTTTCTCTTTTTCCGGCTTATATCATACAATATATCATGCACTGTGCCAAATAAATCACTCCTATAGTGTTATATATAAACCAACCATTCCCACTTAACACCCTGGGATAAGAAGCAATTGAAATATTAGTGCCCTCATAAATAAAGTGATATGTGGATATGCCCCACACCTAGACACCCTAGTCTTACCATCAACTCTGTTACTATTCCCTTTGAACATATTTTTCAAGTTCCTCCCTTTCTTGTATAGAAACTGAGGGTAGTCCCCAAATTTACTAGTTAACCTAAAACATCCAAAAACACCATCCAAACTCTTATCAATGTCCTTTAACTGGACATTTAAGCCACCATATGCCTAAACCAGTGCCAATCTCAAATCAGATCTAATTTTCTTTCTACTGTTTCCAACTTCTAGGCAACTGTCACTTAAAATGGGTTTGAATCACCCCTTGCCTTTCCTTCATTGCCTGATTTCTACCTTCATCAACCAATTCAGCCAGATGCACCCTATCTAAAAACATCTCCTTCAACCTTTTAACTTCCACAGTCAATTCTGCATCATCATAAACCCATCAGTCAAACAGATTGTCCATTAACCAAGTTATTTTTTTGCCAGAGGGAGTGGACACTACTAAAATTTAAATGACTATTGCACTGTGTCTTTTTCCTGTAAATATTAAACTGGAAAATTCATTAAAATACATCCTTAAGTATGGTAAAATCTAAAAAAATAATAATATTAGTATCACCAACATTCAAAGTGCATTCAAAAAAATCTACTGTGTTATTTATATAATTAAAAATGATTTTAATCTATCAATAGATCCATTCCAAATAATCAATAAATAATCTAGAAATCTAAAATAAGCAACTACATTTTCATAAAATCTACATTTGAACACAATTCATTTCACAAAACATTATAACAATATCTGCAAAAATGGTTGCTGCTGCTCCACTAATAGCCACACTCTGTATTTGCTTGTGGTAATCACCCACAAAATAGACGTTATTACACAGAATAATGTCCATTAAACTAACTAAAAATTGGATATTTGTCTGCTCCATCTGTGTTCTGGTATATAAAGCTTAATGGAAAAAATCTAAACCTTGCTGATGAGGTATAACTAAAAATTAAGTCCCTGACATCTGTCATTACTAAAATAACACTTTCATCATATTTTATCTTTGCAAGCTCACCTAAGCAATGCCAAGAATCCATCAATAACATTTCACTGTGAAATTGTGGTCAATTTTTAACAAGTAGTAATGATGGAAAATAGGGGATCAAAACAGAGAAATGATAACTTTGGCCATAAAAAAATCACATCATCATGTCAACCCTAAGGATGCATGGGAAACTTCTATTTGATAAAGGGGTGCCCCAACAACCCAAGAGGACAAAAGTCAGGAATCAAGTACTTCACAAAATTAATGCAATGGGTGGCAGAAATAGAACATTTGGTCCCTCTAACTGGCTGGACAAGGAGAAAATAACTGCTAATTGCTTATCTGGAGCCAGAATCTGCCAAATCATGCACACACTCATGTCATTATACCAGTATACCTCCATCATAGTCTATGTAGGTATATATGGCCCAAGATGTACCTCCTTAGAATACATGAAGAGAGACATTATGGTGGTTTCACACTGTGTATCTCAGGCTGGTATGAGCCTAGCCCTGAGCATCATATTACCGTCACTGAGGATGTTGCCACAATATGAGCAAAAAATGATTGATTTTAACAACTGGCTGTCTTTCTGGTGTCATTATCAGGGGGATCCAATATTATATAGGGCATGGTTAACAAAGCACATTGATTTGCCAAGGATGGTCTGCACCTCTCCCCTCTAGGCTTTCAAATACTGGCTAAAGCTTTATCCGGGTCTATATTATATATTCGAACTTTCTAAACTTCAAATCCCATATGTTTGACAACATATGATCAAAATTTAAAAGTTCAAATATATAATCAGGGGTGGCTTGTGCTATAGGACTGCAGGACTGCAGCCCTCCCACCTCTGTAAAGAAACAAAAAAAATGGAAAACAGAAAAACAAAACAAAAAAAAAAAATGTTAAAAAAATTATTTACGAGTCCCGGAACTCCGTGCATGCGCACACGCACGCAAGCTCCTAGACAGGACTCCAGACCGCTTTGACAGCAGTCCAGATATGGAGAAAGGCATTTCTGCCCAGCAGATGCCCAGAAGTCTGTGCGGTGATGACCGCACAGACCAGAGGAATGTCGGACTGCATCATCCACAGGCTGGACCAGTGAGGAGCCAAGCTTTCTTTCATGGGCGGGACTAGCCAGAGGAAATAGCACTCTCACAAGCGGGATTAGCTTCTTAGTGCGGGATGTATGTTTCTGGGACTTGCGCAGGATATTTGGACTTGTTTTTTGGGACTTCCATACCTTTGTACTTTGTGGATGTATTATAGCACCATGGGATGTAAGTGTGTGTGTGTGTGTGTGTGTGTGTGTGTGTGTGTGTGTGTGTGTGTGTGTGTGACCACTCACTTGTTTTGATCACTCCTGAATTTTACAGGTTGCATAATATGAAATAAAATACAGAATATATTTATTTGTGTGTGCCTGTAGGTGTTTTGTTTGTCAAAATGTGGTTATTTTAATTGGGGTGGGTATAATGTATGTTTTATGTGCATATGGGATTGTGGTCAATTTGTTTTGTTTGTTGACTGTATGTGTTTCATGCATTTGTTTGCTTTTCAATGACTGTAATGTACCAGAATATAGGCAGGTGCATATGTACTAATTCTGAGTATTACTTGTGAGCCTAAGAAAAGTGAGACATCACCGCACTTTATTCCTCCCTAATGCTGCAGTACATAAAATGAAAAAAAAAGAGATATTGCTGATATTTTACTTTATTTTGCAAAGTTGCAGGAATTGTTTTTATGGGTTTGAATCTCTGATAGGAAATTATATTTATTCATTCATACAAACACATAAAGGTGTATACATTTCTACATCACAATTCTTGGTGACCATTATAACAAGGCTATGAGTAGTATAAAACACTTCTCTGGCTTGAGGCACTTCTAATCATATGGTACATTCAAAGGAGGTCTCCTCCACCTAGAATTCCTGCAAAATGATCTACCTGGTTATTTTTTGAAAACACAAGATCTTTACCTATCCTTCATTGTTTTAACTACAGTAATCAGTGGAAACATTAAAAAATGGCCAGGGATGACTATGTCAATTTAATTAATTATTATGACAACTAAAGCAGAGTTTGTTTGTCTTTTCTGCATTTCCAGGTTAGGGGTTGCCACAGCAGAACTCCGGTCAGCTAATTATTGGCAGTAGATTTTTATGGTGCCGAGTTGCCAGCCCGACGCCCAACCTTCAGTGAAGTCACGCCCATTCACACATGTCTTTCGGAAGCCACATTACCACAGGGATGACATGCAGACTCCACATAGAAGGTACTCCAGCCAAGAATCGAACAGGAGAACCTCTTGCTTTGAGGCAACAACGCTACTGCTGTACCACCGTGGCTTACAACTAAAGCAGAGTACTAAAACGTAAATCTTAGCCATTCGTGTAAATCAATTGGCCTGCAAGAGATTTTTTTTGTCTGCAAAAGATCATTTTTTTTAAATTGCTTCTGTACACAAACATCTACATCTGTGACCTGCTAGAAAACAGCTTAACACAAAGTAAATGAAGAAAGCTGGAAAAGATAATAGTATACGACAAATATTTCAACAGCACATACATTTTCAAAAAAAAAACATGCTGCAACTAGGTGACTCTGACCCTATGTGGCTTAGTTTACATGGTGTGCATTGCAATAAAATGCCTCTCGCATTCATCCCTTATCTCTTCCGTTTAAAAATGCATGCATCTTAAGGGCTTCTCATTTTCACATTATTGTACTAATAGAAGCTACACAGTTTGCATCCTGAATTGATTTCAGACAGCAGACCACATTTAGTTTCCTCACTGTGCAGCAGCTGTACACTCCTCTGACAATTAATCAATTAGCTACAGCGTACCTTTGGCACAGCATCCAATTAAGCCAGTTTCTTCCCATCACGGTCTCCTCCCAACTGCATCTACTTTGGTCTTCAAGAAAACTTCTGTCAACAGTACAAAGTAATTAAGAAACACTAATGGCCACACTATGTAACAAAGGCACATTATTTAACTGTACAAGCAAGCACAGGGATATTTGAAGATGTAAAAAGAGGCCCTACTGACTAGGAAAAAAGAAAACAAAGCATTTTCGTTGTTGCCATGCAGAGAATATTTACATAACTAGATAATGTATAAGACTTGGGTACTGAAATGCATATAACAGTATTTGTAATAAAGGACAGGATTACAGTATTTTCAGAAGCTCATTACATTTCTTGGAGACTTGCAGTCAGCTTTGCAGGCTTTACTCGTAAACTATACAGAATGCCAATCTACCATGTGTGGTCCATAACTTGTGCAGGAATCCTTTAAGCAATTTATCTTGAGCTTGTTTCTTGTTTGCTGTTCATTTTTTACTTTGATCATGTCTTCCCCATGAAACAAGTAGATAGCTGTTGTCAGGCAGTAGGTCTTTTTTGGATAAGAAACATTTTTACAAGTGGGGGTATCACAGAGATTGATACTTTTAGCATGTTACTTGGTCATTTTATAAAGCTGAATATAAGTTATAATTAGAACTGCAGTGCAAGGAGAAGTGGTTTGAGTTGAGTGCTGCTTGTTTTTTTTTATACTTGAAGTTGACTGGCATTCCAGTAATGTATTTAAAAAGTAATTTATTTTTTCATGCCTCACAACTCGTGTTTCCATCTAGATATTAAGTAAGTTGTCATGTAGCCAATGCATTGAAATATTTTTTTTTCTTCTACACTTCATTTTGTCTTGATTGGACTCTCATAATGACTGTTTGGCACCCAGGGCAGCATATTTAATTAAAGTTCCAGTTGTGGTTTTGAGCATAGCTCCACCCCTTTCTAATTCGCCACACCCCGTCCCATTGGCCCCACTCATTCAGCTGTCTCCTGCAGCCCCCCTTTAATTTGAAGTCACCAGCCACCACTGTATATAATAAAACAAACAAGCAAAAAAAACCTCACCCCTGCACCCCCACGTGGGGGGCTATGTCCTTCACACCCCTCCCTACTTAAATATACCAACTCCGAGATCGTACTTCAGTGTAGAAAAGGGAAATTCTCCCATTCTGCACTGAATGGCACTACCTTTAACCTTCGAACTCTTGAGATGTCAATCATATGGTGTCGACCATATGACATTCGACATTTCAAGTGTTCGGAGTTCTACTAGGAACCCCCATAGTGTCTTTTTAAAGCAATGCCAAATTGACAAACCTACCCATATAGAAAAATAAACTCGATTTATTCTCTAGGTATTGCTGCTCAATGCCAGGAGCCTAAACAAAAAACTACACCCCCTCCAAACCCTCCACACACAAGAATGTAGTCACCTGTGCAGTTACTGGTGAAACTTTTGCAGCATATATAACTGACTTGAGAAACAAAGCTAAAACATGCAGATTTGGTGATTTAAAGGATGAGTTAATAAAAGACAGACTTGTGTTTTGTATTAAACATGATGCTGTGAGAAAGATTTTGCTTTGTGACAGTGATTTAAATTTGAACAAAGCCATTGAGATCTGCCAAATATACGAGATCACAGAAAAGCACACAAATATGCTTACAAATGAGAACAGTTCTAGAAGCCACAGTGACAAAGCTCATGTTAATAGTATGCAGTATGTAGTTAAAGAAACAGGTGGAAGCACATGTCAGCAACTGTAGCTCTTGCAGCACTCACTGGTAAACCTCAGAGCTTTCCAGCAAATTCCAAAGCTCACACAGTCTCAGTGAAGCATAAGAGTGAGTCAGCAAACTCAAAGTATGGGCCCCCACCTAGTTTCATTGCTAACTGTCGTAATTGTGGTGGAAATCATGAATTTAAAAGGAAAATTGGTCAGCAATGCCACAAATGCAATAAATGGTATAATTTCAAAAGGTTTTGTAAATCAAAAGGCCCCACATACTTTTATTAAGAGTGAACATTTTAAGAAACAAGTTGATCAATTAGAAAGCTGCAACCCTACTCTTTGTGTTGGTGGTGTGTCAGTGCTTCATGAAATGGTCAATGTAGTGGATTTAAGGGCAAAGAATGAAGTATTTTGTACTGTTTGGATAAATGGAAAACCCACAGAGCTCAAAGTTGATACAGGTTCCAAGTGCAATGTTATGTCAGCAGAACCATTTGCTAGAGTGTGTCATGGTGAAAGGCTTGATTTGGCAAGGTGTGTGAAGCTTGTTGCTTATGGAGGCGAAGAAATTCAAACCGAAGACTCAGTAGTGCTCTCATGTTTCATGTCTGCTGGGAGAAGCTACAACTTGTTAATTTATGTGGCCAAGTGGCATGTCCAGTCATTATTAGGGCTCAGAGACAGTTTGAAAATTATACTGCTTTCATTTGATAAGGAAGTCCATCATGTTAGCTTGAAAGACCATTACTCTAATTTAAACCAGTACATTTTTTCTACCTATGCTGATCTTTTTGAAGACAAATTAAGGCAGCTTCCAGTTGTGTACTCCATGAAGTTAGATCTAGATGTCAGTCTAGTTATCAGGCCAGCACGTAAAGTTCCATTAGCCATGCAGGACAGCGTCAAAGCTGAGCTAGATAAAATGCTGAAACAAGGTGTGATTTGTCCAGTTGCAACTCTAACTGAATGTGTATCTTCCATGGTGGTAGCCCAGATGACATCAGAATATGTATTTTATCCATGAGATTTGAACAAATCTCAGAAAAGACCTCATCATCCAATGTGCACAATCAAAGAAGTCACAGCCTTGATGCCAAATACCACTGTTTTTTCTGTGTTAGATGCAGAGAGTTCATTTTGGCAAATGCAGCTTGACAAAATCCTCATTGCTCACCATGTTCAGTACTCCGTTTGGCAGGTGCAGATTTTTGAGAATGTCATTTGGGATAAATTCTACAAGTGAAGTCTTTCAACGTGCAGTGGAGCAAATTGTTTCTGGCTATCCTTGTGCTATCATCACAGACATACTGGTAGGAGGTCATGCTGAAGCAGAGCATGACAGATACCTCAGAAAAGTTCTGGAAAGGGCACATCAAGTGAATCTTAAACTCAATCCACAGAAATGTAACATCAGGCTAAAAGAGGTTACTTATGCTGGTCATTTATTTACCAGTTCACGTTTATGACCAGACCCTTCCAAGCAAACAGCCATTCTCAAGATGCCAGCTCCAGACAATGTTTATGCCCTGCAGTGTTTACTTGACATGGTTAACTATCTAGGTAAGTTCATTCCAGACTTGACCCAACTTTCAGCACCACTAAGAGAACTGACACGTAAAGATGCATCATGGTCTTGGTCAGAGCAACACCAAAGAGCATTTGATGTTCTGAAACAGAATTGCTAGTCCACCAACTCTCTGATATGATGTTCACAAGCCAGTTACTCTTCCATGTGATGCTTTGAAATTTGGTCTTGGTGCAGTCATTCTACAAGATCACCTGTTGCCTATGCATTGAGAACTCTTACTCAAAATGAGTTGCAGTATGCCCAGATCAAGAAAGAGCTTTTGGCAATTGTATTTGCATGTTTGAAGTTCCACGATTATGTTTATGGTTGACCTATCCAGATCGAAACAGACCACCAACCACTAGTCACTATCTTGAGAAAGCCTATGCATTCAGCTCCATCCAGACTGTAACATATGATTCTGAGATTGCAAAAGTATATTTTCACTCTTGTCTACAAGAAAGGCAAACTTCTTTATCTTGCTGATACATTATCCAGATCGCCCAGAAAAATTTTTCTTCCACATGTTTTGATGAGTTGAGAGATCACACAGCCACAGATCCAGTTTTACAGAGGCTTACCCACTTTATCAATCAAGGATGGCTGTAAAAGCAATCTAGTTTTCCTCAAGAAGTGCAACCTTATTTTCCATACAGAGATGAGATTTTGTCTACAAAGGTATCATTATGAGAGGTCGAAAAGTAATTGTTCCAAAGTCCTTGCAACAAGAGTACATTACTAACTTGCCTTGTGGTCACCTAGGAGTTGACTCTACCAAAAGAAGGGTGAGAGGTCTAGTATTTTGGCCTTCTATGTCACAAGACATTGAGAGAGCACTTTCTTCTTGTTCCATGTGTGACAGTACAAAGCCACATCAGCAAAAGGAATCACTTCAGCTAAACCAGATTCCTAAACTATCTTGGTCGACAGTAGCCACCGACATTTTCAAGTGGAATGGTCAACATTATTTGGTGTTAGTAGACTCTTACTCCAATTGGTTTGAGATTGACCAACTTTCCAGTCTAGCATCCAGTACTGTCATTACTAAGATGAAGTGTTATCTTGCAGTACATAGTAGTCCTCACAAAGTTATTTCTGACAATGGCACACAGTTTACAAGCTAACATTATAAAAGATTTGCTGAAGAATGAGACTTTACTAATGTCATGAGTACCCCAGAGTACCAGCAGTCAAATGGTTTGGCAGAATGTGCAGTTCAAATTGCAAAGCAATTACTAGAGAAGACAAAATGAGATAATAGTGATCTTTTCCTGAATCTCTTGACTCTCAGAAATGTTCCTTGTGGTAAACATCTTGGTTCACCTGCTCAGAGAATTCTGTAGAGGCAAACCAGAACCACATTACCAATCAGTAGTCAGTTTTTGGTTCCATGAGTGAAGAACAACAGGTCAGTGAAAGCCAATCTGTTGAAGAAGCGTTTAACCCAGAAGTCCTACTATGATAAAACCAGTAAACGGCTCAATCCATTACAAGAAGGAGAAGTGGTAAGGATGCAAATGTCCAAAAGTTATGATTGGACTGGTGTTGTGAAGAATATTTCCCAGAGCCAAGATCATACTTTGTGGAATCACAAGGAGCAGAGTTTAGGTGGAATCATAAACATTTGAGACCGGTGTCCAAGCCTATGCCACAGCACATGGCCTGTATGAAAGACTCTTTATCTCAGAGTGAATTTTCCAGTGTTCCAATTCCAGAGGAAGTTCTAGGGACTTTCCCATTCCTGTGATGAATCCAGAAGTTCCTGATATGAGTTATTCAATGAAGACTGTCCCTGTTGCTAAATTCAGTTCAGATTGCTATGTTATGAGATTTAGTTGTATCTCTAAACCATGTAGCAGATACATGGCAACTTGGACATTTACATTGTATTTTGTTTCTAATGTCTATAGTAATGCATGTCTGACACTGATATTGTTTTCTCAAAGGGAAATATTTTTAAGAAGAAGGATGTAGATCAGTGTGTGTGTGTGTGTGTGTGTGTACACACACACACACACACACACACACACACACACACACACACACATGCACGCACGCACACACACACACACACACACACACACACACACACACACACACACACACACACACACACACACGCACACCTTTAAGAAGCTATCCAGGGGCTTGCATCTAAGTTCAAGAAAGTCATTGTTCCACTGTATTTTGTATTCATCAGACCTATTATTGAGTACAATGCCCCCTTTTGGGGCATATCCAACAACTGGAACGTTCACAGAGGTTCCTCACTAAAAGGATACAGAGCATAAGTAAAACGTCCAATGCAGACTGCCTCAAGGCCCTATTACTGTATTCTGTCTCCTACAGGCTTTTGAGGGGTGATCTATGCATGTCATACAGGGCATTGTCAGACCCCACTCTGATGGACGTCCTGCATATCCACAAAGCAAACAGCACCAGAATTACCCATTCTGAAGACTTAAACCTTGCCTGTGATATAAATAGGACTTGCTGGAGAGATAGGTATGTATCCCAGAGACTACCCCATCTATGGAACAGGCTCCCCATCCATGTGAAGCAGAGTTCCTCCCTAACCCAATTCAAGTGCAACTTGGACAACTGGATGGGAAACCAGAAATTCATCCCTGGTTTGGCACCTATGTCTGTAATGGACACAGGTAACCTGTAAATGGTTCATCACCCAGGCCCATGCTTACACTTATCAAAGGTATCAGAACTTGTCAGAGATGTGGGATGCATATCTAGGCTTAAAAAAGCCCTTGTGATTGTTAGCCTAGTAAACACCTATGAACCTATAAATAGTGAGCACTTGCAAGCTAGACTGCCATTTTGCAGTAAGCCATTGAGATGTAAACATGTATGTATGTAAGGTCTGTCTGTTAATCAGTTTGCTTATATTTTATGATGCTGCTATCCATTCTGATGTGTTTCTATATATTAAAGCATCTAAAAGAAATACCCCACCTGCTTGTCATCTATGTTAGAGAGGGACATGTTTTAGAGAGGGACATGTGACAATACTGGACAGACATTGAGGTATCCTTAGGTTATGAATACTGCAACAATGATATGAAAGGACATCTACTGGATGCACATATGATACAATCTAAGACCCTTCTGATGGGAGACTTTAATTACCCTTCTATAGTCTGGGAATCCTTCACTTCCTCAAATCTACAGGCACAGAAATTCCTGGACTTTTTAAATGCAAACATCCTTGACCAAATAGTAAATACAGTATGCCTACTAGAGACTCCAACATACTGGACCTTGTGCTTACAAATATTGGAGAATGCTGCACCCCCCCAATAGTATCATCCTCCCTGGTAAGGTCCGCCCAAAAAGCCATCTCCTTTGAAATCAAAATCAACTCCATAATCCTGTTAACACCAGTAACAGTTAGGAACTATTCCAAATTACCTTTTATTAAGTGATGGATTCTTAAAATTCAATGCTCCTCCAAATCCACAGGGCAGAACAGACTGTGCTGAATTGTTCTCAAAAACTCTGTACAAGCATGTCAGTGGCTGCATAGTGGCTGCTGTACTTACCAGTAGTAAGCCCAGGACTAGCCCTAGAAACAAACCACCCTGGTGGCACCTCAAATTAAACAGGATATACAATAAAAGGAAAAAAAATATGCCAAAATCAGGAAGGGTAATTCCCATAAAGATAGAAACTCTCTCTTCAAAGTGAATAGGCAACTAAGAGGGCGAATTAGGTCAAGTAAAGCCAACTTTTGAAGTTAAGATAGCCTTCCAGGTGAGAGATAATTACAAGGCCTTCTAGAGCTATGTCAGAAACCTAAACAGCAGCACATAGCAATGTGCTGAACTGGTGGTTAATGGTGCCACAGTCACTGATGCCTGGTGAAATAGTGAACCTGTTAGTGGACAAATTAAGTTTCAGGTTTATTACTCTCTCACCCCCACCCATCCCCTCAAACATAACCCTTCCAAATATAACTAGGGAACATGTACTGACTGCATTTACTAAAACCAAGAACATGGCTTCAATGGACTCAGATAATATTACAGGATGCACCCTGATTAGTGTAAAATATGGCCTATCTGGACCCCTGGAGTTATTATTTTACTACAGTCTTACAACAGGCTTTATGTCACATGAATGGAAGGCTGCAATGGTCATTTCCCATTCATAAGAGAGGACTTCAATAGATCCTGGAAACTATAGACCCATTAGTCTGACTAGTCTTATTTGTAAAGTCATGGAAGGAATTATCATGGAAATTATCAACAAGGACATAGGACATCAAGACATTGGAACCACCCTAGTTTGACTTTGTCAAAATAAGGTCATGCTTACTGAATCTGGTGGATTTCTTTGAAAAGGTCATAAAGGCAATGGATGAGGGGAAAATAGTGCATAATACCATCTGGCAAAAACATTTGATATCATATCCCACTCGGGCATTGTTAACAAACTTATTGAACTAGGTATAAACCCTTTTATAAAATGCTGGCTAACTAGCTGGCTCACTGATAGAACCCAGGGAGTTAAAATCTCTGAGTCCACCTCTGCAAAGCCACAAAGAGGGCTGTCTCTAGTGAAGTCTCCCAGGACACTGTACTGGGCCCACTGCTCTTTGATATATACTTCTCAGATGTCAAAGCCAATGTTAAAGGCCTTTGTATGACCAAGATCACAGATGATTGCAAACTGGGAGCAATCACTAAATCCCCCCCCCCCCCAAGATGAGAATACCCCTTAGGAAAGTTTAGTACAGGCAAACATTTGATGCCAAATCCTTGGCTTAATAATCAACACCAAGAAATGCATTATAGTACCTTTTGGGAAGTCTAACATCCCAGGTAACTATGTCCACCATAAAACACCTTTAAAAGTTGATTCACTAGTCAGGGATTTGAGTCATTTCAATAGTGACCTAGCCTCTGATCAACATGTGTGACAAACTTAGACACTGTTATTTGTGCTAGCATGTCTGGCTGAGATTTTGTACATAATTCCAGATTGACCTGTGTACTGTATGCCAGCATGACTAGCTATGATATTCTAAATAAGTACATGCTGATTTATGATCTGTTTGAACAGAATGTTTTAAATATTTGAATAGTGTCTTTTACATTTCTAACTGCACATGTTTGTGAAGAAAGATTCTAAAGGCAACTGTCTCGGATTCAGCTGAACAGCAGATGATGTCATCAGAATGTTGTCAGTTGCTATGTGCTGCTGTCAGAAGCTGAAAGGCAGGAAAGAACTTTTAGAAAACAGCTGTTGGTTGAATTTAGAAATATGAAATGAAAATTAGAATTGAAACAGTTGACAGGCTAGTCTATAAAAGCGCCTACCGTAGTCAGTTGTCATTTACAGTTGTCAGTAAAACTGTGCAGTGGATACCAAAAAGGACTCACCAAGAACTGTAAGCCTGCCTTTGCTCTGTTGTAGCAGTTTAGTTTAGATCAGGGACAGTGTTCTTTAGTTAGTTAGGAAATTATAACTAATCAGCTAGATCAGTTAGAGTTTTTCTGAATGTTGGATCTCCATCCTGCGGTATTGATTTAATTTTCCTAGTAATTGAGCTCTGTTTGTTTACTGGGAATTATTGTTTTATATTTTTAATAATTTTGTTCAATATTAAAACTCATTACATCTGAGTGAAACCTCCAGCTGCATCTGTAGTTAACCCCTACTGACATTTGTAGGTGTAAAATATTGCTTGTTCATATTTACATCAATAATTCGAAAACCATGCTATGTACAAGATTTTAAAAGAGTTCTTCTTAAAGCTTACACAATAGCAAATTGAACTGCATTAATATTTGCCCTCTGTCTAGTGCAGCTAAATAGATATTAACTGCTCTTTTTATGATATTAATTTATATAGATATAATTTTTCACATTTTTTCTAAATATTTCAACAATCAAGTAACACAGACTCCTAAGCCTCATATAAAATCTTTCAGATGAATAAAATGCTGCTGGCAATATGAGTGTAACTTGAGTGGTTGCTGAGATATTTTAAATTTACAAAAAATTACAAATGTAATAGTTACCGTGTTTACTGTGACTTATAAAATTTGGTTTGAGACCTAGAACCTAAAAAATACTACCACTATAAAAAAACTTGTGCTGAACAGTTTGCCATTTATACTTCTTTCATAATCCCTGTGGTTCCAGAGATATGAGCATTTGTTTGAAATCTGAGGACATATTTTGATTTTGTCAAAATGCTTAGGCTCTGCCCATAGGAACTTACAGTAAAAACTTCCTGAGCTCCATTGAAGTGAATGAGTTAAAATTTTTTTATTAACTTACATTGTGGCTGAACAATCAGTGTTTTCCTTTAGTGATTTGAGAGTCCTTATACTTGCCTTGTTAACTTCTCAGGCCACTGTGAAAGCTGCTACTTGCTTTTAATATTTAATTTTCATAATCGGACACTCCTTTAAAAGGGCATGAAGGCACTCTGATTGGTGACAGAATTACTGTATTGTTTTGGGGAAGAGACTCAGCTGGAAATCTGTGTCAGGCTTACCCAGAAGTGTTTGAATGCATGAGATTTAATTTATTTAAGTGTGAGTGTATCAGAGGTCTTAAAGTGGGACACATTGCTCTGAAGTGTGTAATAATGAGTTACATTAGGGGTGGAAAGAAGTATACAGTCCAGTCCCAAATTATACATTGCATTCTTGTTGCATCCTTGGGGGAAATTGTGAAATATTACTCCTGTTTAAGTAACAGTCTCACATTGGAATCAGTAGTGAGGACTGAAGCTCCTTATTTACTGACTCAGGATAGTAAGGGGCATCACATTATTTGGTAGCAGTTCAGTGGAATATTATTGGGATGTCACATTATTTGCTGGCAGTTTGGTGGGATATTAACTGGATGTCACATTTACTAATGGCCGCGGTGGATATTAACCGGACATCACAACATGTGTCCAAGGTAGTAAGAAAATCCTTCTATGTTGCTCAACTTGTAAGGAAGGTCATGATATCTAGGTCTAGAGAGGTCATCATACCACTGTACTTGGCCCTCATCAAACCCATCATAAAGTATGTTAGTTAAAAAATGGCAAGACACCTTGGCAGAGCAACTGTCACTATTCCAGTTTCAGTTCTTTACTTACAGTTAATGGAGAGCAAATTTGAAATAAGCGCCTCAGAAAGTTGAAGGTAACCATCCAAATTGATAGCCAAAAACAAGTTTATGTTGAACAATAACTGTCTGTTAAGATAGCAGTTTTATTTTGAGCTATTTTTTACCTGATTTTTATTTTGAGCTATTTGTACCATCATAAAGTATAATTCCCCCTTTGCTACGTACCTGACTAGACACATGCAGCAACTTGAATACCCACAAAGGTTCCTTACAAAAAGAATACAGAAAGTAAACTCAGTGTCCTCCACTGATCACCTCAAAGCCCTGTCCTGTTTTGATAAACCTTTTGCACATCCACCAAACTAATAGCATCAGAACTACAAGATTAATAGACCTAAATTTTGCTTGTGACATAAATAGGACATATTGGAGAGACAGATATGTTTCTCAGAAAATCCCCATTCTACGGAACAGGCTCCCCATTTCATGTGAAGCAGTTCCTCCCTATCCCTTTTTAAGTGAAACTTGGACTGATGGATAGGTAATCAGGAATTCACCCCTGGTCTGGACTCTATTTCTTTGATGTGCAGAGGCAGTCAGTAAATCACCACCTATATAAATCAAATTTGTGGGTCACATTTGGTTTCCACTGCTAGGCTTATAATGGCCCCACTGGCCATTAGCTTAGTATACACCTACAAACCTAAGTACATTAGCACAATGCAAGAAGAGGGCAAATTATATTGTAACACATGCTAGAAACAAGGCAAGGCAGAAAGCAATTTCCCATACCACTATAGAGGTTCCCATAATTATTCAATTAACCTCAGATAAGGAATATATTCAATCCATTTGGGCGATGACTATGATAGAAAAGATGGAGGCAAAAGAATAATTAGAGGTGGTGTGGACACTGGTTATCTGGCTATATGGACAGTGCCTGTAGCAGCAACACTCATCTGCTCATGAAGGTTGGTTTAAAAACTTTAACACGTATTTCTATAAAGAACTGAATACTGACAAGGAATGGTCGTATTAAACACATAAGAATTAATTATTAATAGATGAACCTTATACATTAGCACAGAGTGCCAGTGAAGGCAGTGTGCATGGTAAGTGTAACACTCACACCTTTATAACCATATAGTACTGTATTCTATTTCATTATTAGTAATGCTTTGAAATATGTTTACAGGATCAGCATATATATAAATAACAGTTCCACTATACCAGTACATTTGGATGACAGCAGCAGCAGAATGGGTGCTGGTGATTATGAAGATAATGATGATGATAGTAGCATAGTTACATTTATGAGGTACCCTGAGGAAAGTGGTAGGTAGTCCCCAGGTTTAATGACAGGATTTTAGACCCCACAGCATGTTATTACATTTGCAGGAAGTGAGAGTGCATCACCAAGTCATGCAAACAATGACATTATACCCACCCTTGCACAGGAGGAAAAAACATGCACCTCAACATCAGCGGAACACTTTCAAGATGATGGCAGATATTCCAAGGTAATAGTTTCCACACGGACACCTGTACAAAGTGGACCCAGGTGCAGGATTTTGTTACAGCTACCTGTGGAAACATATAAAGCACTGGTTGTCCAACAGGAAATGTACCATGACAGTGTCAGAGCTCAGATCACTACCACAGTGAGTCAGCTGCAAATAAGAGTCCTCCAGGTTAGGTGTGAGGATTTCCAGCATAACTTGAAAATGACACAGAGTAGGGATAATGCCATGATCACACTGATGCATAACGTGGTGGCTACCTCCATTCATACACTAGTTAAAACTCGCCAGAATCAAGCTGGAGACTTGCAGGAGGAAAAGGTTGGAGCATTGGGTGAGGGGAGATTACAGGAGAATACCATTACTTCTCAGGACTGTACAATATGTACTCTGTGTAGACAAGCAAAACAGATTTCATGCAGACCACATCAGCATTCATGTATACCTAGCAGAATTTCCCATTCAAGGTCACGGTCACAGTCATGCAGCACTGTCAGATCAGTGTCTGCAGCATCACTTGCATCATGTAAGCCATGAGATCAGACCAACTCACATTACAGTTCTCTTGGCAGCCTCTCTTTAAAATCACTTGCAGCATCTCCTAGCCTGTCTTTAGGAAATGTATATGACTCATTTGATATTGAACTACTGTGAACCATGTCTGATAGTTCTGCAGCTTTACACTTTTACCTTCAAAGGCACAAGTGAATATTTAATTTGAAGGTAAATAAGATAAAAAACTAACAAACAAAAAAAAGGTGTGGTGGAGTGGGGTGGGGGTGGAAACCAACTTTGCAAATGTATGCATTTCATCCCTGTAATGCTACAACCTAAACCATCAAGGAGAGGTGATAATTTGTATAACATGTGATTGCAGTCATTAACAGCAATGCTATAAGCTTTACTATTTTTACAGTTAGCAGTTACCTACAATATTAAAGTATTAATGTAAAAAAAATTCAGAAGAAATATAATCGGAGAATTACAGATTAAAATGATATCCTGCCATGTAAATTTACACTGGAGCAACTTCACCATCCCTATTGCACAAATGATGACATTTTTATGTCTCTGAGGTCACAAATTATTGTATATGACAACATAAAAATAATGTGATGTGCAGTACCGTAGCAAACTGGATCTGAGAAGAAATGGCATAATATACAAATATAACATGTTTTCATTTAATTGCAATTCATTAAGTCATGAAATATTGAAATGTTGAGGACATTCAATACCTGTATACTTAAGTAAAGCACTATGGCAGAATTTATTCATCAAAACAGAAAAAATGTGTTTATTATTCATATGATGCCTTACAACACAACTGAACAAGAGTCAGTGAGCACTCAGGCATGACTTTAACTAACAATACTACAATACTATGAGAAACGTTTGTAAAAAAAAAAAATTAAGATGAAAGAGAATAGCAGATGAACAGTGACAGCAGACAATGCACCACACAGCATAGGTTACAGTACCTCTAAGGGGTCAAGCATACCCACTAAGAGCCATATAATGTCCCTGTCCACTCTGAACTCATTAAGAATTTCCAGGTTATAAAAATTATAAAAGTTATCTTTTGTTTATATTTTTGGTTTCTTGGCCAGTGAGTGTCTGATTGTAAAAAGGTTTTGTCTCAGCCAAGACAAGCAACTCACATCTGGAAATAGGAAAACTAGCATCAAATAATAGCATTAGCATGGGATGAAAATCAGATCAATTTGTAAAGACTTCCCTTTGTACAGTGTATTAGCAGACAGCATGAACAAATGCAAAAATTTCACAATGAATCACAAATGGTGCAGAGAATACTTCAATAGCATACTGTGAGTTACAGAGTTCTTCATTTACATTCCATTGTTAAAACATATGCATAGGCTCATTCAAAGTCATTGTGCATTTGTGTAAATGACCTCTATGAACTGCAGCTCGGTTATGATCATTCTTGGACATCGCAGATAGCCTAAATGCATTTGAGTAAATGACTATGTACACTGCCCAAAGAATATTTCAAAGAAAGAAAAATATTTAAATTTAAATAAGTAGCATACAATAAAGGGATTTAATTCCTCTACCATATGTTACTAATTACATGGTTTGGCAAATTAAGTGGGTGTCTGTCCACATACACAGCTTAATAATGAGAGTGGTGGGTATTTGGTTGATGGAGTTAATGCTATAGTTAATGCTATTCCCTAAACAGATGGGAAAGTAGGAATGATGGGGATAGTTTCAGATATAGTATTTGCCATCAGTACCCCATTTCCCATCTAAATGCAGGTTATAAATACTAACTTGAAGATGAGATAGATTTCATAAGGATAGTAGCAAAAGCACTGCCTCTGATATTGTGCCAACGAAAATACTTAAAAAAAGAAAAAAAACTTCTGGAACTAATGCTTCAGTTATGAAGTATATGTTTTAGCATCAGTTGCTGTTTTAGCAAAATGCAACTTTAAACAATGGTCAAAGCCTGGGTAGGGTACACATTCTTTCTGGAAAAGAACATTTAACTTGTGCTAAACACATCTGTTCTTTGAAAACTGAATATATTTTTCTGTTACGTTTTAAATACATTTCTTTTAGATAAAGGTTTGGTGAGCATACCATGTACTGACTAACTAATAAGTCAACTTAAAGAAACTGACCCAACAAATATTTTATTCCTAGAAGAACAACATAACCACCACCAAACTCCTCCAGGGAATCAAGACAACTGTAAGATGGTAAAAGGATGCCAAAAAAAAAAACAACATTCACAGTAAGAAACTGTTTGCTGAATGCAAAAATACACAAAAGAGCCAGAACCAAGTCCACTAGTATAGAATCTTTTAATCGACCTAAATGCTTTCATATATTATATACTATAGACTTTATCAGAGATATTAAAACACTTAAAATGCAAGTCATTATACACAAGCCTATATCCAATAAAAATGCTACATTCATCAAGAAGATAATTGAAACTTTTAAAGTGACGTCATTAAAAACTAAAAACAAAATCCTATATTTAATGCATAAATACACTTGTATCAAAATGTGACAATTTAACAATCAAATATTGGCATAGTGGTTAAGGTATTTACCTCACAGACACAAGGTGCAGTGTTTAACTCCCACATGGGATACAAACATTTTAAATATTTTTAAAATATTGATGATTAGTCTAACATAGTGGATCTATACTTCAGAACATTGTTAACAGAAAGCAATTCATTCAATCCTGGCTTAATAGTAGCACGCAGTCTTATATGTCATTTTAACTTTTTTTGTTCTAGTAACAATCCACCATTGCCTTCCCATTCTGAAACATAAACTCTATCAATAACAAAAAATAAAAAGTTCTTGAAAGTGTGTGTTTGTAAAGAGAGTTGGTCAGTTTGGATGTTTTGTTCTCATAAACATGCTCATATATACGTTCTTTTAACATCCTAGCTGTTTTGCTTATATAGGACGCAGGACATACTGTACATGTTACAATGTAATCAATGATTTTAATGTTGCAACTACAAACCCCTGGACGTGTTATGGTTTAGTCAAAACCTTCACCTATCACATATGGCCCATCATTGATGAATCTACAGTATTTATAACTGCCACACTAAGACATCTTTGAATGTCTATGATGTTTGTCCTGGCCACTGCTTTTCTCAAAAATGTTTTTGAAATTGTTACCTTTTCTGTAAGTAATCTTAGGGAATGCACCTAGTATTTACTTGTCTGCTGTAAAAAACATATCCTGAATATCAGAAAGTATAGCACTAATTTTTGGTGCTTGATAGTTAAAGTTATATTATATATGAGCATGTTTATGAGATAAAAAAAAGCAAATTGGCAAACACTCTTTACAAACACACACTTGAATGCCCTGGTTTTAATAAATTTTTATTTTGCATGATAAGTGCTTAAGCTTCCTTTTCTTCAGGAAAGCTGCAAACTTGTTTTCATATATTCCAAGGTGGCAGCATTGCATTTAATCTAAACTGCCAGGTGTATTCTTTCATATCTAAATCATCATATGCATCAAATCTGAAAAAAATAATTTTCGACTGCATCTAACACAGTGAAATAAAACAATTTTGTTATTCTTACATATTTCAGAGCATCAAAAAGAACATTTTTTATATCTCCAGCTTCTACTGCAAACAGTGCTCATATATTCTTTTGTATAACTCCCTTGTGGTTTTGCCTACATAAATTACATTTTCACATTTTGTGCAGTAGGCAACATTTACAAAAAACTTTGATTTATAAATAAAGGTGTCTAGTACCTTAATTTTTATTCTGTTAAATAAAATGTCTTTAGTACAGTCATGAATATGTTTACAATAATTGTAGTTGAAACATTTCTGCACCTTTGAAAACCACTTTGCTCTTAGTAAGTAGTAATTAAATTATTAAAACCTTTTGAAACAAATCTTTAAAGCTGATTCCCCTTTTCTTAACAAAGATGGTACTTTCACATATTTTCTTAATGGTTTGAGAGAAGCCCATAAATATTTTCAAATTATTTTGAATAATGTTTTTGATATCCTTTTCATCAATAGATGCCTTAAGGAACATTTCCTAATTACACTTGTTTTTTTCCTCCCTTCAACAACCTAAAAGGTTTGTATTTGTCGTTTCTCTCATTAAATACGTCTTTGAAGGACTTTGCCACTAAAGCCTTCAGATAGCCTCTGTGCTAAAGTTTTTTATTCAGTACTTTACTTTCCTCTTCAAAAAAGAGACTTTCATTGTTCAAGCTACTTATACTTATGAATTATCCTTTTAGAATAATCTTTTTCAGATTATTTGAATGCATTCTGCTATAATCTAAATACGTGTGATTCGGCACTTCTTTTTTATGCATTTTAGTTAGAAGTTTTCACAGTCACCTTACAGCAAAATAGATAATGAAAGATAGATAGATAGATAGATAGATAGATAGATAGATAGATAGATAGATAGATATATGTTTGTTTGTGTGTGTGTGTGTGTGTGTTTGTGTGTGTGTGTGTGTGTGTGTGTGTGTGTGTGTGTGTGTGTGTGTGTGTGTGTATATGGCATGACTGTAGGTAATATAAAACAAGATATGTTACATTACACAAACTGAAATAGTGCTATTAAAGCAGATTGATGTTGCAGAAGAGGTTTAGATCCCCCTAAACCAAATATTTTTGATCTTATTTGACTTGATGATGTGCAGTAAATCCATTAGTAATGGGTGTTGAGAATGCCTTGTAAGCTTGATACAGGCCACCTCTCAGCAGTCTGTAAGATACAGAATATAGTGACAGGACTTTGAATTGGTCCATGTAGGACATGTTGTTTAGATCTTGTATCATTTTAGTGATGTATCTGTGTGGGTGTTCCAGTTGTTGCATGTGTCTGGACAGATGCATGCCAAAGGGGGTATTAAATTCAATGACCGGTTTAAAAAGGGCTGAGTAAAGGAGGACAATGACATCCCTAAATCTAGACACATTCCCGTTGTTTACAAGTTGTGTCATATAGAAGGACATTCTTACAAAAATGGGCAGATGTTAGACAAGAGTTAGGTCACTGTCCGCATAAAGTTCCCAAATTCCAAACAACTTGGTCAGTTCTCAGGGGCATATAGCCTATGTGGTAGTTCCCCTGGGTAGATTACATCACAAGTTATATAATAATGCATTTTTTGATATTTAGTTTTAGTGCATGATTTTGGTACCCATTATTTATCTGGGACAAACCTTCCTGTAGCATGGCTAGGTCATTTGGGGAATGGCTGTTCTAGGCTTGTAGTTATCTTTAAAGTTAGTCAGACAGAACCCCTTGGTATTTACATTTACTTAAGAAAAGCAGATGCCAAACATGTGAGGTTTCAGCTTAGAACCCCCCCCCCCCCCGGGACTCCACTGGTGACATCTCTCTGTCACATTAGGATTGATTTGCTGCCTCCTATCTGTGAGCTGGTTGGCAATCCAACAGTGACATAGGGGTTTATTCCCAGTTTACTTAGCCTGACTGGGGAATTGCTTCCAAATCTTTGGCCAGGTTGAGGTATGTGATATGTACCATTTTGCCTTCATCCATTGTTTTGATAACCTTTTCAAAAAAATCTACCAGGTTGAATAAGCAGACCTACCCTTGACGAATCCTACATGAAACAGGTCCACTGTTTGGAGGTCCCTTGGATAACACTGTTAATAAATAAATACCTGTCTCTAACAAAGGTATTGCTCTTTTTCCCAGAAATACAATTTTTATTGTTTCCTTTATGAGCATGATGGACTGTATTGCTAGCTTTCACTAAGCTGCAAGCTACTAATTTGCTATCTTCATTTTTTCTTATAATGGTTTTAACTACCCCTTTGCCAAATTAACATCTCTTTCACTACTTTATCTTTAGTACAACAGATATCCTGTTTATACAACTTCTTAATAACTTCAGAAATTCTTAACTACCTTTATTTTTATCAGTAGTTTGTTATTCACATTACATAGGTTCATAGGAGATTTCTAGACTAACAGCTCAGGAACCCTTATAAGCCTAGCCATTATTACCTGCATTTACCCAGATTTTTTATATCTAAGGGCTGAAGGATGGCTTAGGTTTTGTCTATGCCTATGAGCATTTTACAGACTGCCTATGTCCATGAACACATCTCTCAACCTCTTAGTTTAAGAAATCTGGACAAAGTATGACAAAATTGGGAGACAAAGGGCCAAAATTAGTAGAGATTTTAAATATTTGCTCTTATAAGCTTATAACGATGTTAGAGTAACATGGTTTATGTTAACATACATTTTCTGAAGGATTTGAAGTCTGAAACTCAAATGTATGTCATTATCTAGTGACTTCAGTCCTCAGATCATCCAGTGATTTGCCAGAAAAATATAAATTTTATGAGGAATAGACCAAAAATATGAGGCAAAAATCTGCACATTCTGGAAAAATTTGGACAGTTGAGAGATATGTCATGAAGGACATAGGTGCCACAACAGGAGTGAATTTACGATTCCCCATCCATTGATCCAACTCACGCTTTAAGAGAGTCAGGGAAAGGCTCTGCTTTATGTGAATAGGTGGCCTGTTACAGGGAATGGATAATGTCTGAGACATTTTTGTCTCTCTGCCTGTTTTGTTCATGTCACAGACTAGGTTTAGATCCATGCATTGGGTACTCTTTGTGCTGTTTATTTTGCAAATGTGTAACAGTTCCATCGGAACTAGATTTGAGAAGGCCTTTTTGGTTAGTCATACATCACCACTTAATAGTCAGTAGAAGACAGAGTAAAGGGAGTGGGCTTTTAGGTGTTCTGCATAGGACATATTGCTTATGCCATGTATTTTTTTTTTTTTTGTTACGAATTACTGAGGCCATTCTATTTGTTGCTAGTGCCTGGTCAGGTACATGCTGAAAGGTGCATTGTACTCAATTATTGGTCTGATGAGGACAGAGTATAGTGAGACTATAACATCTTTGTAGCTGGATGCCATGCTTTTACTTATTAAGCTGTGACACATAGAAGGACTTCCTCACCACCATTGACACATGGTGGTCAGTGTTAAGGTTACTGTCTATCTGTGAACCTAGATTTCTCACCACAGTGTCAACTCGTAGAGGTGTGATATTACTGTTGTAATTTTCAAGGGTATTAAACTCCCAAAGGTTACAATTATGCATTTTTGCATTTAGTTTTATGCCATGACTCTGACACTATTTATTTGTCTGAGTCAGACCTTTCTGAAGGATATCTACATTGTTGGGGGATTCAGTGATTGCCCCCCAGTAATCAGCAGACTTGGTCAGCCAAAGGTCATCTACATTAGCCTTGACTTCAGAGAAATATATTCCAAATGGGAGTGGTCCCAGTGTTGAACCCTGTGGTACACCTCTAGTAACTGGTCTCTTGCTGGATCTGGATTTCTGCACTCTAACAACATGTGTCCTGTTCTAGAGCCATTCATCTATCCATCTAGTGACATAGGGATTTATGCACAGTTTTGTGAGTTTATTTAAAATACCTGAGTAGGGAATTGTGTCAAATGCCTTAGCCAGGTCAAGGTGTGTAGGATGCAGTGTTTTACTCTCATCCATGGCCTTAGTGATGTCCTCAAAGTCACCCCCCAGACTAAGAAGCCATGACCTCCCCTTGACAAAGCCAAACTGGGTTGGGTCCAATGTTTCGAGATTTTCTTTGCCATTGTTTATCAATTCCATGATTATTATTTCCATGGCTTGCAAATAAGACTAGTTAAACTTATGGTTCTATAGGGAAAATAAAATAAAATATGAGGGTCTAGTTTTATATTTATTTCAAAGAAGACCACTTTGTGATCTGATCTAACCAGTGAGGGCATTGCACTTGGGGGGGGGGGTGAATTGCTCCTCCATGTTTATGAATACCTGGTGTAGGATATTTGTACCCCTAGTGGGAGTGCAGACAAGCTGTTTCATCGCATTCTCATTGACCATATCTAGAAATCTTTGACCCTGCATGTAAGTGCTCTTGTAAGCTTCCTAGTTAATGTAGGGGTAGTTGAAATCACTCATGAGGAAGGTGTTGGTCTGAATAGTAAGAGATTCTATTACATTCAGTTATGAGTTAGAGTTTTTCTGGTTCATGGCGGGGAACCTGTAGCTAGCAAGGATATGGTTAGTTGGATGTGAAGCAGCTCAAGTGTATCATATTATTTGTCCAGTCTTGAAGTATGTTTATCTTTAATGTAGATTGATACACCTCTACCTTTTTTCCTTTCAGGTGCAGTGAGTGGTCTGAATATATAGAAGGCATTATAACCATACACGGCCAGGGTGCTTTCCATGGCTTTGTACCATGCTTCAGTAACTGTCCAGACATATGCATTCTCCAGGATGAGGAGTGCTTCCAGGGGATGTAGTTTCTTGTTGAGACTTGTAACAGTCAGGAGTAATGCTTTCAGCTTATCATTAGTACAGTTTGCTATGCTGGAAAGATTATCTGTTTGGCAATGCCTAAACAGGCACTATGGGGTGGATGATGATTTGGCCAATATCTGAATGCCTAGTAGCAACAGGTACAGACCATCCCTGACAAACCAAAGTGTCCTGTAATCATGTTCTCCCTGGCTGACAACTATTGGACACCCTTGGAGTGACACTCGTAGCTAATCCAATTATTGAAGTCAATCATTTTCTGTTGGCATTGTGGCATCATCCATGGAGAATGTAGAATGCTACTCAGTGCTAGGCTCATACCCCCTGAAAAACATTCTGAGAGCTCAATCATGTTTCCTCTTCATATAGTCCAGGGAGGTATGTCTCAGATCATTAATCCCCACATAGACTATGACTTTGTCTTAATGGTACTTGGGGTGTAGTGATCTGAGTGCTGGCATAATCTGATGAATCCTGCCCCTGCCAGGTAAATAACTTTGACTTTCTCCTTATTCAGCCTTCTGAGAGGTACAACAGAGTGTCTCACAAAGGTGTCTCTTATGACCAAGATATTGTATTGTGTGGTGTTATGCCTTATGGGCTCAGCAGATGAGACACATATGCAGTAGTTTTATGTGCTGTGGTGACCGCTGTCTTTTTGTGTGCCCATGCAGTTGTTGAGGACAGCATCTGGAAGGCATTTGAGGTTTGGTCAGTGTGTGTGTGTGTGTGTGTGTGTGTGTGTGTGTGTGTGTGTGTGTGTGTGTGTGTGTGTGTGTGTGTGTGTGTGTGAAGGACAATCTAATTGACATACTGTTTGTATGGTCGAGTCTTGCCTCCAGTGATATAGTGTAACTACATCTCTCACATACCTTACTAGTCGGTTCCATAAATAAATAGTTGTCACTAAACCAAGCTGTTTGCAGAGATAACAGGAAAGTGCCTATTCATGGTTACTGGTCCTAAATATGTGTTTTACAAGGGAACAGAATGAGGGATGTTTGCATCTGGAGGAGGTCTGACTGCTTTAAGTAGTGCAATCTTCAGCTAACTTATGTGACGATGTTACTCAGCGTACAAGCAGTTGCTCCTTGAGCAGTGATGGACTCCAGAAATTTGAGAGAAGGTACTTATAGGTTTGAGTGCTGTAATAATGTCATGTAAAGCTAAATAAATGCAGTGAAGCTGCTATATGAGCAAACTAGTTGCTCCTTGAGCAGTGTGTGACTGTGAGAAATTTCACAGATAATTCTTATAGGGAAAAATACAACTTTTCGATGCTTGCATCTATACAGGGGACTGCTAGCCACCGATGTGCAAAGCACAGTGTTGAGCAAATGCAGGACTTATATATAAACTGAAAAAAGCAACTTTTAAACTAGGTTATGCCACATTCCGATTAAATAAACACAAAAGAAACTTTTCACCAGCAATTCCCATCTCTGATAGGTAAAATCAACCCTTTCCTGCCAAAACAGTGCAGACGCTTAACCCTCTTAATTTAAAACATTTTCCCAATGTTTCACATAAATGTAATTATGCATTAAGAACTCCTTCATCATTCTTCATCTACTCATTAAATACATTTAAGAACCACTCTTTTTTTATTACTGTTCATGTTTACAAAACCTGAAATCAGTTCCACCTACCTCATTTATACATACAATATGTTAATGAAATACAAAGGCATTTTACAAAGCAGTAATTACCCTTGCATGACTTCAATGATTCTACTAACTGAACAGCTTTCTATTTTACAAGTCTCTTCACATGTATATATTTTTTTCCTCACATATATATTTAGGACTGACATTACTTGCTATTTGTTTATTTTTGAGTTACCTACAGAATCCTTCAGTGTATCACTTGACCGGTCTTACGTTCTTTTTTTCCCATTAAGGGGCTAATGTCTGACTTATCATTATTTATTTATTTAACATTTGTTTACTGGGAAAGTCCGACTTGGAACGAAGCCAATTTTCAGCAGAGGCCCGGGGAGAAATGCACAAGACACATGTCTTTGTAATGTGGGAGGAAACCATAGCACCCAGAGGAAATCCACATGAATACAGGGAGGACATGCAGACTCTGCACTGAAGGCACTCCAGCTGAGAAGTGAATGGGAGAACCTCGCTGTGAGATACCAATGCTACCACTGCACCACTGTGCCGTCCATGTAAGAACAATACTCATCATACTGTCTCACAATAAAACATCTATTGGAATAGTCTCCCACACAAAACTACTAGGGGTAATAATTGGTGATAATTTCAAATTTGACTTATACATGCAACACAATATAAAGAAATCACACCAAAAACTGGGCCTACTTTATCGGCACAACATTTCCTCACTTCCACTATGAAAAAAACTCTCACCACCACCTATCTTCTACCATCTCTTATATATGGAGCCCCACTACTCGCAAACATACTCTCTTCATTAAAATCTAAACTGGAAATGTGTTACAACAAAATTGCTAGGTCTGCAGTCAACTCATCCTCTTCGCCCACCACTGCCATGCCCTACAATCTCTTCAAAGGCTTAAACTGACCCATTATCTTACCTACATACAACTAACCACTACTCACAAGTTAGTTTATAAACTCTCTACATGCCCTTCACTCTCTTCAGTATTGTCTTACTACATACCAAAAAGAACTCTCAGATCAGAAAACCAGAAGCTTCTACAGGTTTATAAACCTATTCTACCAGCAGGCCAACTACCCTCTTCTTACTCTGTAGCTAGAAACTGGAACGCTCTCCCACTACATATTAGTTCTATTCAAACCTTGCATTCTTTAAAATTTCCTTACATAAACACCTCTCTCCCCATGAATTTGTAACTGCCCCCATGTGCCCACCCTTGCCCACCATCTTCCTCAACCTGAATAATCCTTCTCTCACCCCCTGCATAATCTTGGTCTCTTCTTAAACTCGTACTTTTGCAAACTGCAAGTATGTTGTTACCCTGCCAGTATAATGTTTCATAACTTTTACATATCTATTTTCTCTCTATAAAATCTAAAACGTTGCATAAAACATTTTAGACTATTAAATAATCTGTGTACATATCAGCTTTCTCCCTTTAAGAAGCATTGAGTTTATAAATAATTATTCTACACTGTTAAGTATAGAATTGTCAAATGTTTATGTTTTTTAAGGAGTAAGAAGCTAAAACTTCATTAATATAGTTCCATGCTCTTTATCAATATAATGCCAAATGTTATATTTGTGGAGCTTTTCTCCCCAGGCCTCCACTGAAAATAGGCCAGTTTTAGCCCAGTGGACCATCCTGGTAACTAAATGTCAATAAATAAATATTATTTTCTTTTATCATCATTCTCATTTTTCCATATTATTTCATATACTTCTACTTATAAAATCTACATTATTATTCTCTAGCATGTTTCTAAATAACTATATTATTTCCTTTTTATGTATGGTTTCCATTTCTAGCCTTATACTCTCTTTTTTATATTTTTCCTTGTAAAAAGGCATTCATTACTATTTGATCAAACTACACTTACTTCAGTTCTTCCTCCACTCGTATTGCATTTGTGCATTTTCCTATTAGCCTCTCTGTACTTACTCCAATAACATTCCTATGATACAATAAGGAATCTTCCAGCATCCCTATTCCTTATCCTTTTATTAATAATTTTCCTACCTGTATTTCTTTATTCTTACTCAAGATCTCATTTTCAGAACATTTTTTTTATTTCCCATAGAATATATTATATTTGCTAGCCGTAAACATTTAAGCTGTTTTGTTACATACTGGATATGAATCAAATGTCTAAAAGGCATAATCTAATTTGTTGAACAGTTTGCATCATCTTAAAGTTGCTAGCCTTCTTAAATTACTGGTTAAACTATTAAGATTAATTTTTAAGTCACTATCTCATATTATTATTCTTTTTTAATGCTTTCCTTCCAAGCTGTATTTCTCATATTCTTTTTTCTTTAACACATCTGCCTATACTTCTTTCTTCAGTGTCTTCGATTACATATTCAGTACTATTCCCTTCATCATTAGTGTGAAGACATTGAAACCTATTTTTATCACAATGACATTTTCATCAACGTTCATTGCTTCATCCACATCATTTACATTTTAAGTTTATACAGTAGCATCTGTGTTATTTTGATTACTAGAACTGCTTTTGGACCCCAGGTTTTTATCATCTGAATCATCCTTTTCAATAATTTCTTCCTTTATATCCATTTCTTATTATGTTAAATATTTTCATTCAAACCATAAATGTCTCTCCAAATACCCTGTACATATTAAGGATTTTTTTTCTTGAGTGCCACTTTTTTTGGGTCGGCATTACATACTTGCTTTTCACTCGCATTCATTCACTGTCTTTCAATAATGCATGGGTTGGTTCCAATATCCAGTTGCACCATTGATTTGCTTCATGACTACATGAGTATAATCAAGTAGCAAATTTAATTTTATTTTGCATGAGGCGTATTTTATTCTGTTTTCCATCCAATGAAATCCACATCCCTTAATCTCTCAGTGTAAACTTTCCTGTTAGTTTGCAGACATATCTTTGAAAACCTAGTCCTTTAATTGTGCATAGCCATTTGTATGACTAACATTTTCAACAAACCTAACAACTAATTTAAACAACTGACATGTGATATGAAAGGATCCTTCAGTTTCTAGATGAATAATGAAGCAAAGTGGTATCACTTTAAAGTGTAAGGGCTTAATTGCATAGCACAAAATAACAGACCTGTTCATTTTCAACATACCCTTAGCCTTTATATGAATCAAGAGCATTTTTTATCTATTTATTTGTTTATTGTTTGTTATCCTCTGAGCATTTTCAGGGTTTGTGTAAGCCCATTTCTCTCTGTTAGCATCAGTATAGTTGTACTATATGCTGGTAACCTGCTTGATTCCTACTTCCTGGTGCAAATCTCTGACAAAGCTGTGCTTACTTTTCCTCACATGACTCAAGTTCTTGGTGGGGTTATCACCTGTCCCACTTTGCAAGGTACAGTCCCTCTTTGGGCAGGTGTGTCCTGCAAAGAAATTGTAAAAATGGTAAATGTCCTGATATTTTAGGACAAAGTTATTTCCTATATTTTATGTAATAGTTGCATAGAACAGTTATTCTGTATCTGAAATGCCTAAATGTTATAAGAAACAGAATAAGCAACTAAAATGCTACAAGAATAAGCTTTTATTTAAGCAAAGAAGTGAAGTTCTGTCATTTGTACTGGCCATGGGTAGGTTTTGGCTTGCAAAATCTGACGTTTGTACCAAAAATGTCCCACTCTGGGCATTTGAAAAGGTTACAACCCTAGTTCTTGGTTACTTCATTTTTTTGTTAATGCAAGGCATTGTGTAATATATCTTCATGATATCCTCAGGGACCTTTTTACTAGAAAGGGAACATTTCCATAATATTAATCTGTGACACCATAGAAGCATTTAAGCTTCTCATTAGTACTGGATTTTCTAATCTCCCTATCTGTTGAGTTATTATATCTAGTCCATCAACTATGTTCTGCACAAAAATTTCCTTACAGCTCCATTTCTTTCTCCAACACGCATGCTTTTTCCTCTCTCCTGGTATACCACTATTTGTTTCCCCAGTCAAAGGAGTAGGGGTATTTTCCTGGTGTCATAGCCAAGTTATTGGGGTTCCTATCATGTAGTCGAACTTTTACAAGTTTGAACAACATATGTTCGAGACCATATGTTTGAATTTGTAAAAATGTGAGCATTTCTACTGAAATCTCTGTAAGCGGAGGTTTCCATTCACTTCAATGTGGTGCGATCTCGGAGTTGGTATATTTAAGTAGTGGGGGTGTGGGGGGTGCAGGGGGGCTTGCCCGCCTGCTTACAACAAGTTATTGTTTTGTCCATTGTCTAGTTCTTTTTTATTACATAGTCGAAGTTCTGTAACTTCGAACGTAATGGTTCGACTATTAGGTGTTCGGAGTTACAGAACTTAGACTATCTAATATAGACCCAAGTTATTGGCATTCAATATGAATACCACCCTTTGTCTATAGCCAAACACCAACAATAGCCAAGGAAATGTAGCCAAAACTTATAACCAAAAAGACACTTCCTTGTACTGACCACCAGCTACATTTATTAATGAAAAAAACAATAAAACAATGAATACATAAACAGTTAAGCACTTTCATCCATAAACTACACCAGGACTTCATCAAAACACCCGATTTAAAATACAAAGGTTTGGATACCATCCATCACTATCATCATAAATTATTTCTAATTGTACATGAAAATTTGAGTTTTATATAGTATCCTTCCTAAAGCACATAGCAATATTAAAAGGCACAGTAGCGATGCAGGCAGTAAACACAGCACTAACCAAAATGCAGGAAACAAAACTGAAAGAACCGCAGCTTCATGAACTTTAAAATTCGGATTTATTGTGATACAAACAGGAGACGTGGTAAGTGCTTTCACCTAGATAGGCTTCTTCAGACCAAAAGAACCCCCCTTGTACACCCCTATATAGCAAAAAAGGTGCAAAAACAGATAAACCATTAAAGGCACAGTGCAACTATCATAGTACACAACATAAATAAAGTGCTTACTCTAAAATACATTAACCATAGTAAAATAAAAACGCCTATACCACACATAAAACATGAATAGAAATGCATAAAAAACAAAAAACTGCATAAATTCATACTAATTGCACAACACTAAAAATAAATCCCCTCATAAAAATGCTCTCATAATATATGTAAAAAGCACAGTCATACATATCACTTCAATCTCCTGGACTTCAGGAAAGGTCTCAGTGGTACTTTCTCATTCAGTCCAGGAAAAACATCTGCACTAAGTCTAACAATCCATTTAGATTCATTACTCCCAGTTCTACCTCTCACCCCCCCCCCAAAAACTAGTGTGTGTAAGATCTAGTACTTTAAAATGAAAAAGATGTGTGGAATCATTAGACAAGACATGTTTGGACAGAGCATTGACAGTGAAATGAATCCTGATCTGGTAGAGATGTTCCCTTATCCTGTCCCTCAGCCTCCTGTCCATCTTGCCTACATAAAACACAGCACAGGTTCCACAGGAGGCCAAATAAACAACATGTGTAGATTCACAGTTTGCATGAACTCTAACTTCATGGTTAGTGCCATAGACAGGGTGATAGAAATGCACATCAGTGTCTATGAAACAACAATAGTTGCAACTACCACAGGGTACAGTACCAGCAACCCTATCACCACCACCAGTCATAACAGGATAACACAGCAATTTCTTTAAATTCGATCTATTCTTATAGACAAAACCTGGGTCAGCACCCACAATTTCCCTCACATTCGGGTCCAGTGTTAACACACCCCAGTGTGATCTAATCACATCCTTCAACCTACCTACATCCTTAGTATAATATAAGGGCTCTCTGAAACCATGATTTCTACTCCCTGCCAGAACACCCTGGGAGGGGCCATTATGGTCCACTACAGTCTCAGAGAAAAAGGGTGCAGCAGCTTGTTCCCTCAAATTAATGAGGTCTGCCAATCCTCTCTCCATATCAGATGTCTGATATTCCCTGCTCTTAAACCCCTCACATAAATCCCTAACATCTGCCTCAAAACCATCCTGACTGGGATTATAACATGACGTCCTATATACCTGACCCCTCACAACATTACCAAAGACATAACCTGGATGCATACTGCATCTATGGAGATAGGAATTATGTTGACACTCCTTTCTATACACTCCTGTGTTCAATAGGCCACTTTCCAATCTCTGAACGTAAACATCCAAAAAGGAAATCCAATTCTCAGAAACCTCATGGGTAAATTTCAGATATTGCGTTAGACCATTATCTCTCTCCAGGAAGAGAGATAACTCATCTTTCGTGCCCTTCCAAAGGAAAAACACATCATCTACAAAACACATATAAAACATCACGTTCCTCAAAAAATCACCTATACCAAACAAGAACTTGGTCTCCCATGCAGCCATAAAGAGGTTGGCGTAGCTATTGGCACAAGAAGTGCCCATAGCCATGCCATCCATCTGTAAATAGCACTGAGAGCCAAAACAAATAGGGCTTTTTCTAATGCAGTTGTATCTGCTGAGTCGGAACTCGAGGGTTCGACTGTGGTGGGGGTGGGTTCTACTGCTGCCCCCCCCCCCCAGAGGGCCAATCTGTCACTAGTACTGACCCATTGGGTGTGTGGCTCAAATAATCCCGAATCTGGAACCGGTAGTTAGGAGGAAGGATTTCCATCATACTATGCATGCTGCACGTAGTGCTAGTCATGACAATGTTGGCACTGTGATTGTCAATCGCCCATTCCCCATCAATGTAGTTCACAGGGGAGGGGGGATATTGAGATCTATGAGCAGGGGCAGGACAAAGAGGAAGTTGTCAGCAGATGCCCAGGTGAACCAAAACTTCAAGAAAATGTGGGAGAAAACTGGGAGACGTTAGTGCATAACATTTCCTCCCGCCCACACACGTCAGATGAGTTAGGGGTGCTATCGAAGGGTTTGACTTTTATACCTAGTTGTGACAGCAATTATGTTGATACCTTAGTACAGTTTAATTTATTTATTAGGAATCTGTGCCTTAGATTGGAATTTAAGGATACGGTGCAGGTGTTAGATGGGAAATCGTTTAAGATGCCTAGTGTGTACATGCCAATGGTACCACCACTAGTAGCTGCTTTCAGTAAACTAGTTGAGAATGATCTGTATGACATGGAAAAGAGAGTGGGTAAGTCTAGTAAACTAAAGGGCAATTTAACTTATGCGCAGAGGAGAGCCCTACAACAACTGAGGAGTGATCCCTCCCTTGTCATTAGACCTGCTGACAAGGGGGGTGCCCTGGTAGTTATTGATTCTGAATTCTATGATGAGGCAATGAGGTCTATGTTATCAGACCAAAGGTTTTACAGTTTGGTGCAACATAAGATGGTGGATATACATGTCCATAGAATACAGATGGTTTTGGATGATTTTGATTAAAACTGTAAAACAAACTTAGTCCCAAAAAGTCCAAGAAAGAGAAGCAAGTGCACTGATGCAAACCAATGAACTCTTCACAATGGGAATCCACAAAATCTTCAACGTTATGTGAATAAATTGCTTTATTATATGACAAAATCAACGAACTGCACGAACAGAAAACAAGTATAAATCAAGCACTTTCACCCGTACTATGACAGGCTTTTTCAAGATGAACCACAAGCGTAAAGGGTTTGCTTATATCACAGCTTCAATTAAGAAATTAAAAAATTAAACCATTAAGAAACCATTAATAGATTTTAAATTTAAAGTGCTACGTGCTTTAAACCTTATTTTAAAAACCGAAGTACTTAACATGTTGTTCAATGTTATGAAAGAAACATATAAACATTTGAATTCTCAAATCTAACGTACATATTGTGTGTAGTTAGATAAATAGAACTAACAAGAGCCAACGTATTCAAAGATGTTAAAAAATATGTATATAAAAGTTTAAATACTTATCATAATGGACTGCTCGCCTTAAAATAAATTTTGATTTAGCCTTAAAATAGATTTTGATTAAGACTAATGTTATTACGAATGAGTTGTATGAATATTTGTTTGTTAGTGATCCCTTCCTGCCAGTGATACAGGGTCTTCCTAAGATCCACAAGGACAGTGTGTGTCCACCCATGAGGCTCATTGTTGTGGGCAGGGGGTGGATCATGGAACCATTTTCGTTGTATGTGGAGTGGCTCCTGCGCCCAGTGGTTGACGCAAATGTTTATATTCTAAGGGACACGAAACAGTTCCTGTTGGATTTGTATGAGTTTGTGAGATCTGTCCCCATTGATCTCCCATATTATTTAGTCACGATGGATGTTCAGTCCCTATTCACTGTGATACCAAACAGAGATGGGGTGCACTTGGTGTCTGATTACTTGAAGGACAAATCTGGATTATATAGTGATGCAGTGGATTTGTTAGCTTTGTTTTTGGAAGTTGTGTTAGAGAACAACATTTTTTGTTTTGGCTCTCAGTGCTATTTACAGATGGATGGCATGGCTATGGGCACTTCTTGTGCCAATAGCTACGCCAACCTCTTTATGGCTGCATGGGAGACAAAGTTCTTGTTTGGTATAGGTGATTTTTCGAGGAACGTGATGTTTTATAGGCGTTTTGTAGATGATGTGTTTTTCCTGGATAGTTATCTCTCTTCCTGGATAGAGTTAAAAGTCTAATGCAATATCTGAAATTTACCCATGAGGTTTCTGAGAATTGGATTTCCTTTTTGGATGTTTACATTCAGAAATGGGAAAGTGACCTATTGAACACAGGAGTGCATAGAAAGGAGTGTCAACATAATTCCTATCTCCATAGATGCAGTATGCATCCAGGTTATGTCTTTGGTAATGTTGTGAGGGGTCAGGTATATAGGACGTCATGTTATAATCCCAGTCAGGATGGTTTTGAGGCAGATGTTAGGGATTTATGTGAGGGGTTTAAGAGCAGGGAATATCAGACATCTGATATGGAGAGAGGATTGGCAGACCTCATTAATTTGAGGGAACAAGCTGCTGCACCCTTTTTCTCTGAGACTGTAGTGGACCATGATGGCCCCTCCCAGGGTGTTCTGGCAGGGAGTAGAAACCATGGTTTCAGAGTGCCCTTATATTATACTAAGGATGTAGGTAGATTGAAGGATGTGAAAAAGATCACACTGGGGTGTGTCAACACTGATCCCGAATGTTAGGGAAATTGTGGGTGCTGCCCCAGGTTTTGTCTATAAGACTAGATCGAATTTAAAGAAATTGCTGTGTTATCCTGTTATGGATGGTGGAGGTTATAGGGTTGCTGGTACTGTACCCTGTGGTAGTTGCAACTATTGTTGTTCGATAGACACTGATGTCCATTTCTATCACCCTGTCTATGGCACTAACCATGAAGTTAGAGTTCATGCAAACTGTGAATCTACACATGTTGTTTATTTGGCCTCCTGTGGAACCTGTGCTGTGTTTTATGTAGGCAAGATGGACTGGAGGCTGAGGGACAGGATAAGGGAACATCTCTACCAGATCAGGATTCATTCCACTGTCAATGCTCTGTCCAAACATGTCTTGTCTAATGATTCCACACATCTTTTTCATTTTAAAGTACTAGATCTTACACGCACTAGTTTTAGGGGGGTGTGAGGGGTAGAACTGAGAGTAATGAATCTAAATGGATTGTTAGACTTAGAGCAGATGTTTTTTTTGGACCGAATGAGAAAGTACAACTGAGACCTTTCCTGATGTCCAGGAGATTGAAGTGATATATATGATTGTGCTTTTTACATATATTATGAGAGCATTTTTATGAGAGCATTTTTATGAGAGGATTTATTGTTAGTGTTGTGCAATTAGTATGAATTTATGCAGTTTTTTTGTTTTTTATGCATTTCTATTCATGTTTTATGAGTGGTATAGGTGTTTTTATTTTACTATGGTTAATGTATTTTAGAGTAAGCACTTTATTTATGTTGTGTACTATGATAGTTGCACTGTGCCTTTAATGGTTTATCTGTTTTTGCGCTTTTTTTGCCATATAAGGGTGTACAAGGGGGGGTTCTTTTGGTCTGAAGAAGCCTATCCAGTAGGGTTGACACCTTTTCAAATGGCCAAAGTGGGACATTTTTGGTACAAACATCAGATTTTACAGACAGACACATACCCACGGTCAGTACAAAGGATAGAATTTAACTTTTTTGCCTAATTAAAAGCTTTTACTTGTAGCATTTTAGTTGCTTATTCTGTTTCTTATAGCATTTAGGTATTTTACATACAGAATAACTGTTTTATGCAACTATTACATAAAATATAGGAAACCATTTTGTCCTAAAATCTCAGGACATTTGCCATTTTTACAATTTTTTGCCAGGACAAAACTGCCTAAAGAGGGACTGTCCCTCGCAAAGTGGGACAGGTGGTAACCCTACTATCCAGGTGAAAGCGCTTACCACGTCTCCTGTTTGTATCACAATAAATCCGAATTTTAAAGTTTATGAAGCAGCGGTTCTTAAAGCTTTGTTTCCTGCATTTTGGTTAGTGCTGTGTTTACTGCCTGCATCGCTACTGTGCCTTTTATGTTAGTTTATGTGCTTGGACTGAGTTTGGCACCGGTAGCGTTAGTCCTGTGGGGAGTGATATTTCTTGGACATAGCAATCTTAAATTACATGTTACATGTGAATGCAAAATATATGATGATGTAGTGTTCTTTTTATGCTAACGAGATAATGAGCTTGAAATTAATTAATGCTGAATGTAATGTTTTATAATGTATTTTTCCTAGCACGGATGAACAGATTGTTTTTTTAATAAAATGAAGGTAGACCTGCTAGAAAGTGATGAGTTACACAGAACAAAAATGTCACTGTAATACAAGTTTGATGAAAAGTCTTGGCACTGAACAGAGGAGCAGGAACTGGATAAATGTACAAATATGAATGACAGATTATGCAATAAGACTGAGTATGTGAGAGAAAGTAATGAACTAGGTAACACGAGACTTTTGTGTGAAGCGAGTGATTACTTTGTGATTTACCAGTTACAAATCATGCAAGCATCTTTCTTTCTAATCAAAAGGAGTTGAATGACGAGAATGCATATTGTTCACCGAAACTAGATCTAATTCTTCCTGCCTCCCTGCTTGAAAAAAATAAAATCTGTTTGTTTAGCATGGTGAAATGTTTTGATTATTTTAGGCTAAAGTTCTCCACTTTAGAGGTCAAAAGTCTGTTTGGGCTAACTTGCTCAATATATCTAAATAAACCAATAAAAGTTTATGAATGCAGACTTTGAGGGAGTAGATCTCAGGAAAAATATTAGTAGATGACAAAAAGGGAATGGGTGCACTTAAGAGATACAGGGTTCTGATGTTAGGAATGGGTGCACTTAAGAGATACAGGGTTCTGATGTTAGGAATGGGTGCACTTAAGAGATACAGGGTTCTGATGTTAGGAATGGGTGCACTTAAGAGATACAGGGTTCTGATGTTAGGAATGGGTGCACTTAAGAGATACAGGGTTCTGATGTCAGGAATGGGTGCACTTAAGAGATACAGGGTTCTGATGTCAGGAATGGGTTATCAGAATGTCTTGTGCATGGCTTGTGCAGTGCATTAGGAATCATTCATAAGAAAAGATTGTGGAATGGGACTCAATGAAAGCCTTTGGCAGGGCAGGACATGCTTTTTGGCAAGGGCATATCAGCAGGGTGGTTGCAGCTATGGACTGATAGCTATACACTAAAGCAGAGGACACCATTCTACTATACTGATGCACAGTGGTGTAGCGGTTAATGTTGTTGCTCTTATAGCAAGAGGTTCTCTGGTTTGATTCTCTGCTGGGTTGCCTGCTGTATGGAGTCTGCATATCAAATAAAAAACAAAGGTAAGCAACTTGGTAAAGTGGGATTTGCTCAACAACAGTCCAAACAAAAAACAAATCCACAACTCCAAACAAACACAAATGCAGACTTATTTTACTAAACAAGATATCAAAACAAAGCTTTCAGATTAAATAATCATTCATCAGTGTTACAAATACAAAAGTTCAATACTCAATAAGTACACATCTAAAACAGTCACATGACACGGCCATCCTATCACAACAAATCAATTAAAAATGAATATTCAATGGCAAAATTTAAATATCCTTTATTAAAGGCATATAGAAAATAAAAAGTAACATGAAACTATTATTATAACAACATACTAAATTGTATATATATCTCACTTATAGTCATACTGATATGCAAATATGCATTTCTAAATTAAAAAAAAAAAAAATATATATATATATATATATATATATATATATATATATATATATATATATCCATATACATATATACATATATACACATACATATTTGTCAAACCTTTTTCATATTATATTTAAAATCAATATTACATGACATCTCTCTGTTTCAATTTTAAAATTGGTTTGATTGTAACATGTTTATTTATTACTGGAAAGATATCTGCCTGTAACCGTACAATCTACTCATACTCTTTCACATCTAGCCTATTAATAATATCCCCACGCCTTATATTAGGTTTTAAAAACTCAATAACTCTAAAAATAAAGTCATGGGTTGAACCTTGTTCTTGAATATGTTTTTCTAATGAATTACTATTAATTCCCCTATGTATATCTGACTTGTGTTCCAGAATTCTATCCCGTAGTCTTCTGGAACATTTTCTTATATAAAAGCCAAACAGGCTGTGCAGGTTGCTAGATATACCACTAGGGTTGTATTACAAGTGTCCATACAAGTGAAAGAGTATTTTCTTTTAGTGGTTGGATGTACAAAAATCTGTTAATTGACAAATGTTCACACAGCATGAGCAATTATGGCATGGTATTGTCCCTTTCGTCTCGAGTTTAATACTCTTTGATTGATTTAAGAAAGAATCTTTATAGCATAAACATTGGTTTCAATGGTGACATATACCATCAATGTTCTGGTGTGGCTATGGGTACAACAATAGCGAATACCTATGCCAATCTAACCCTAAGTAAATGGGAAGAGACGAATGTCTATGGAATTGCAAATATCTATGCACATAAAATACCCTTTTATTCACGTTTTGTAGACGATGTGTTTCTTATTTGGGGAGGTAGTGAAAGAGAACTGCAAGACTTTCAAATATTTTTGGATCAAACAACAGAGTTTTTGAAATTTGAAATGAAAACATCTCCATCAGTGATTAGTTATTTGGATGTATGTGTCACATTAGCTGGAGGTGAACTAGATACTAGTATATATAAGAAAGAGATGCATGCTAATAAATATTTACATAGGGATAGCATGCATGCTAGACACATATTTAAAAGTGTGACTAAGAGTCAATACATGAGGATTAGTAGATTAAATACGAGAATGGTTAAATGTATTGAACAAATGGAAGAAGTGACAAATGACTTTAAAAATAGAGGATATGATATTAATGAATTAAACAGTACTAAACAAGACATTATGATGTTAAGAGAGAGTGTGGTTAAACCTTATTTCTCAGATTTTATAACTAATGTAGATACTAACAACACATCACACAAGGTCCAACCTCTGAGATATGCCATGACATATAATAGAGCTACTGAGGGTATAGAAAGCATTATTCAGGAGAATTAGGACATACTTAGGTCTATCCCAGGACATAAAAAATGGTTGACTGATAAACCTATGTTTAGTTATAAGAATTCAAAAAATCTAAAACAATGTTTATGCTATAAGGATTCTTTCTTAAATCAAGTTATTAGACTTAGAGTTATTGAGTTTTTAAAACCTAATATAAGGTGTGGGAATATTATTAATAGGCTAGATGTGAAAGAATATGAGTGGATTGTACGGTTACAGGCAGATATCTTTCCAGGAATAAATAAACATGTTACAATCAAACCAATTTTAAAATTGAAACAGAGAGAGATGTTATGTAATATTAATTTTAAATATAATATGAAAAAGGTTTGACATATATGTATGTGTATATATGTATATATATATATATATATATATATATATATATATATATATATATATATATATATATATATATATATATATATACATATATATATATATATATATATATATATATATATATATGTATACATATATATAAATATATATATATATATTTTTTTTTAATTTAGAAATGCATATTGGTATATAGATATGAATTTAAGTGAGATATATATACAATTTAGTATGTTTTTGTAATAATAGTTTCATGTTACCTTTTTATTTTCTATATGCCTTTAATAAAGGATATTTAAATTTTGCCATTGAATATTCATTTTTTAATTGATTTGTTGTGATAGGATGGCCATGTCATGTGACTGTTTTAGATGTGTACTTACTGAGTATTGAACTTTTGTATTTGTAACACTGATGAAGGATTATTTAATCCAAAAGCTTTGTTTTGATATCTCGTTTAGTAAAATAAGTCTGCATTTGTCTTCTTGTGGACTTGTGGATTTGTTTTCCGTTTGGAGTCTGCATATCCTCACTGCGCTTGCATGCGTTTCCTCCCACATTCCAATGATATAAGTCTGGAGCATTTCTGCTCAGTCCTCCACTGAAAATAGGCACTGTCCTAGTCAGACTTTCCTAGTGAACAAATATTAAATAAGTAAATAAATGGTCCAAGCAAACAAAGCATTGCACTTTGCACTTTCTGCATGTGCCCAGTGGAGGTTTCTGGGGTCTACGGTAAATATGGGTCATGTCTGGTTGCGCAGGGTCTGGATTTGATTTAATGACACCTGATGTAGTAAAACTTCAGTGTTGCTGATACTTTTTAAATTATTTAAAGTGTATTTTTAAAATGTTTTGTGAAATACTTTGTCTCAATTTTTTATCTTTCAGTGAGACTAGGTAAATCCATGGTTCATGTTTAAGACATCTGTGTAACCTGTCCTATTGTTAACTTGAGGTGAGCTGCTTAGAATGAGATATATTGTTAAAACTCTTGTTAGGTAAGTATTCTAGGGTTAAGTAAGTTGCGGCATATTGCTAGAGTATGGTGTTAGGGTAGTGTAGTACGATATCCCTGTATGTTCTTGTCCATTATAACATTTTATAAGCAGATTGGTAAGTGCATTTATTCCAATGGAGGCAATCCATTGAATGGATATTATTACAGTTATAAGGCTTACAGCAATCTTTTTGTGGGACTCATGTCTGACACTGTTTTTCAGTTCCCCATTATACTTATGTAGAATGCAAACGGAGGAAATGGTACTGCAGAGTACAGATCCTGCATTTGTATTGAATATACAACATGACTGAGCATACAGCTTTGTGTCTTCCAGCATGACTTTGAGTACAAAGCATCATACGCAGAACACAAACATTAGTAATAAAATAAAAGTTCTTTAAACCAGTCACCATAAGAGTCAATACCACTTTTTTAAGACATCACTTAACCACATGAAAAAACAATGATTGCAAATTCTAATACAGTCATCCATCACTGATCCTTTACAGCTAAAAAAGGACAAACCAGCCACTAGCAAAGGAGGAAAATATATCACTTTGCCCAGCAAATATAACTGTCAATCACAGCCTTCTGAATTATGCAATACATTGTGTGTATATATTTGCACATATGGTTTAACCACTCTTATTCTATATGCCTAATTACTACATGACTTGTACAGTTTCACATTATGTGATACACATGCTTGCAATTTGTGAGAGTGTTTGTACCACATTAGGGTAACCAGCTACAGGTGGACAGTCACAACATTCTAGAAACTGCAGACATACACACATGCACTCACATAGGCATTGGCATATAGTAGAATGTTTTATTTATATATTTGTTCAGAGAATTTGTATGCATTAGTAACATTTATTTGTTTACATTATCATTGTTTAATTGTACGTATTCTCACATCTAACAAAAGTGCATGTAATTTGCAGTTGATTATATAAAGCAGGGACGGGTAGAATGTGCAATTTGACTCTGAAGGAACAAAATCCCTTCCTCTAAAGTGTCAGCAGTAAAGAAAATGTTAATATTTGTTTGAAATGTAAGTCCTGCTTTTATTGCTTTATTCAAGTTTTAACTTCATGGATATATGGAAATTGAGCTGTTTCGTTTTATTGTGTTATACCTGATCTGCAGTCTAGATGGGCGCTCTAGGTTTAACAATGTAATCCCACACACAGGTAATGTCTTATAGTAGGGCCTGATAAGTTCTCCTCCTGCATGGCATTTTTCATTTACCAGTTTGAAAACTGACTGTGTACCAAACATACAAGCTAGCTCTGTGACTGGGTATAAGGTGTATGCAAACCGATGTGCTCTGCATATAAATACTTTGAAGAAAGCTTGATTTAGTTAGACAAGAAGAAAAAAATGAGACCGAGTGATCTCAAGCCTACCTTTTCTGTAACAGTGTATGTATTTTTATTGATAGTTTAGCCTCTGAATAATTGCTCTGCCAGAGTAATATTTTCATTTTGTTTTTAGCAAATATACTGCCAGCTCAAGCTGATGACAATGGGAAATGCAAAATGTTCATGTAAAGCATGTTTTTTCTTATTATGTTGCTTATTAAGATTACTTGAATTTGGTGCTTGCAGTAGCTTTGGGAGGGCAGCTGATATCTGACACTGTATCTGACAGCATATTAGAAGGCAGTAAATTGGCTTTTATGACATCCATCGCCTCTTACTTACATTTCTTAATTCTGTCATTGTTAATATTTGTGTGAAAAAGCATACTCTATTCCCGAATAGTCAATGAGTGTTTACTGAGTAGAGTGACAAATTGATCCTTATGAACAGAGTGTAGAGCTTAATAAATTATGTCATTTTGTACTTTGGTGAATGCTTCATTTATTTTCATGACTTTGTTTTGAGCAGAGCTAGTTCTAAAGCAGCATTTTGTGAAATCGAAGAATATTTTTTTCTTTTTGCTCTAAAATGAATATAAGATTATGTTTGTTGATGGTGAATGGGAGGTAAAAGACTAGAAAATATTGATTAAGCATTCCAAAAAGGAAAGTTAAAAGCAATGGTTCATATGTATACTAAGCTAACCGAGGCCTTTAGTAACCTAGACACACAGCCCAAATGGATCCCACCAGTAACTGTAACTTAGAAGTTATTTTAAGGGGTGTATGTTAGTTAGGGCATGATTTAACAGCTGCCTCTGTCCATCAAAGACATAAGAGTCAGACCAGGAGTAAATTTCCCATTTTTCATCCACTGGTCCAGGTTGTGCTTGAACAGGGATAGGAAAGGGCACTGCTTCAGATGAACTGGAAGCCTATTCCAGAGAATAGGAATTCTCTGAGATACATACATGTCCCCACCAACATGCCCTATTTAAGTCACAAGCAAAGTTCAGATCCTTAGATATAGTATTTCTGGTGTTGTTCATTTTTAAGATTTGCAAAATGTTCATCAAAGCTTCTAATCTGACTGTACTGCAGTTAAGATTAACAGGGAATTTGACATTGACCAATACTGGTTTTACTGTTCCTTCAGGCTACGGCAATCCTCAGAGGGCTTTGCATGTCTTCTGCTTATACTTTGTGAATTGGTAAGTCAGAATATATAAAGTTATAACTTAGTGCTGTGTTACTCAATGTGCGGTCAGTGGGCCGAACTGTCTGCTTTTGATCTGTGGACCATTATTCATTTTTATTCTATTTATTTTTATTAGGTGAAGAAATGCAGCATTTTTTTCACTTAAAGAGAGAAAAATAAAACATTAACTGTCCATGGAGCTGGAATTCTGGCACCAGATAGGGGAGGCAATTGGTTAAATGCAATAACCTTTGGAAGGTCAATACAGTTATCCAATCAATTTGCTAGCTTTCTGCTCCAACAAAGAACAGAAAGGTAATGTTTATAAAAGAGGAAATACTGGCTTTTTGGAGAAACAGCTACTGAAGCATGAAGCAAGTTTTTTTTTTTTATTTATTTTAATATTATCAGCAATTATGTATTTAGCAGGGAAGCTAAGGCTTCAAAAACAGAATCTGAATTTCTTTTTCTTGGCAAATCATTAAGCCTTGCAGTTGCCAAACAAAGACAGATATTTGAGTTTCAGATTTCATATCCTTCTGAAAATGCAGCACAGACCATTTATTCTTGCAATGTTCCAAGTGCAGATTCTTGAGCTAAGAGGCTGAGAGAGTAAAAGGAGTTTACAGTGCATTGCCTTGCATGGATCCAACAGCAATGAGCTGAAATAGAATTTTGAGTCATACAAGTGGATATAATTGATGAGAGTGTGTGTGTGTGTGAGTGTGTGTGTGTGTGTGTGTGTATGTGTGTGTGTGTGTGTGTGTGTGTGTGTGTGTGTGTTACATAAGAATTTTTGAAAATGGTCTGTTTTAATAATTTGTATGCCAATATCAAGAGTAATTATTCCTGTACAACTAATTTTTCCCTAACTTTTTCATTTTGTTCTTCTTTAAGGAAGGTGTGCACTAACCTTAAGGCTGGAAAACTACATCTCAAAACTAGGTTACATTGCCTGCATATATGAATATATATATGTATGTATGTATGTATGTATGTATATATTTGTGTATACAGTCTCACACACACACACACACACACACACACACACACATAAACACACACATGTACACGGGTCAACTGAAATTCATCAATCCTATTATCAGTTCACATCTGTTTAGTCAACAAAATTTAGTCGGCTAAACAGTTGGTCAAAGGGTGTGTGAAAGCCTCCAGTTTTCAGTGTAGGAAATTATGTCCTTTCCCTGATATTGTGGAATCTCAGAGTTAGTATATATACTTTGTAGGGGGTATGGGAGGATTAGCCCCACATGTAGGGGGGGTGAAGTGGGCTTCTCCCAGCAAAAAAAACAATGTTTTATAATATTTTTAAACTGGAGTTTTGAATGAACTAAGACTTTTATTCAGCATATCTAGTAGCGTGCAAAATTTGCAAAGTTGAAGTTTTGTTGCTGATATTTAAAATGTCGATATTTGAGTGTTTCATTTAATTTCAGTACATATATGGATCTACTTCACGATTGAAAACTCAAAATATTGAATTTTATTTGACTTAGACCACAATACCTAATTTTAAAAATATTGAAAACTCATTTGACTGAGTCTCATTATACTGAAAGTTTACAATGCTGAATTTCAAAATACTGAATTTTAAGCCATAGACATGCACACTTGCACCAATGACTAACTCTTTCCAAAACATAAAAACTACTTACTTACCCTCTTAACAGAAACTGAATGATATAAAACCAAACTAGGTGGGGGCCTATGCCCCCACACCCCTAATGTGGGATGCTGCCCCTACACCCCCCCAACTATATATACTAAATCCAGGATCACACTGCAGTGGGGAAAAGGGCATATACCTTTTACTTACCTTACAGTTCCGTGCACACTGTCACTACTGCTGGGAGCACATGTAATGTCCTCCATATTATTTTAGATACTTCCCATAAAAATGTAAAGAAATGTACTCACATTTAGAAACACTTCAACACTACTTCCTATGCTACTATCGGTATTCTGACAGTTTGCACTTTAAGTTACAGTATTTTTTTTTTTTTATCACAAGCAAGTCACAAGTGAAGGGAAACAAACATCATGTCTATGACTTCTGCTCTGGGCACCCACAGACACTGTCTTGTAACTAAAGAGTCTAAAAACTAATAAACCACTCATCAGGTCAAGCGGGTCTCTGCCCCCTATAACAAGCAGTGGAAATTTCAAACATCTCTGTTATGCACTGGGCACCCACAGACACTTTGTAACTAAAGAGACTAAAAACTAATTAATTCAAACCACCCATCAGGTGAAGCAGGTCTCTGCCCCCCATAACAACCAGTGGAAACATCAAACATCTCTCTTACACACCAGGCACCCACAGACATTGTGTTATAACTAAAGAGACTAAAAACTAATGTAGATACTTAACTTTCAAGTCTATAGACACTAAAATACCTTAACTGCACTAACTTAAACAAATGTTAGTAAGTGTGTTAGTACATTCTGCTGTATAGTTCCTTAATCAAACCATTGTACTGAAGAGTACATCACCAGGAAACAACAGCTGCATAACTCTCTCCAGTAAATGTCTCCCCCAACTACAGTCTATTTTCTTTTGAGAAACACTTAAATCTATAAAATACCATTCCATCAACTCTCCTGTTTCATGTGTAACTAACAGAAATACTCCAGAAGTACTATATACCATAAACATTTTGTGACTATCGTGTGCTGTGGAAACCTGAAAGCTTCATTAAAAGTTTCTTGTTTGTGACTATCGTGTGCTGTCATGTGTAACTAACCCCAGCTTTAATTTTATATCCTTTTAAGAATTTCAGGGTAAAATTAGATAATGTCTACACTTGCCTTAATTTAACAGTATAAAGTAGAGTGACTGCACACCTTTGCTTAAGGTTCAATGAGTGGATTCTAACAGCTGACTATTGACCTGGGCCTGCCCGCTACACTCGGGCTTCACTCTGCTCCCCTGCCCTGCCCCTAATTCCCACCCGCCTCGCACTATCTGGCAATTTATAGACAGAAGACTACACCCCCATCCACATCCCACCCACCACCTCAACTAATCCCAAAAAACAACACAATTGCAAAAATTAACAAGCTCCCACCCTCCACCCACCAAATCATCCTACCATACCCCATACTATCACCACCAACCAAACCACTACCCACAAACCCTCAAGTAACTATGTTTACCTCTCATCTATTGCTACTAGCTACCCTTGTTACACTTTACACCATTACCTGCTACCATAATGCTCACATAATATTTCATCCCAGCCAAACCCTAACTTCCACCTTACAACCACATAGTAACACAGCCTTCTCCTGCATCCAACCTCACTTACTGAACTACTCTACCACTGAGCTATACAAACTCAAATATATTAATTCCACCATACCTTCCACCAAACCCAACAGATTAACTAAACTTCTATTCAAAATTCATCCGTATGTCTATTCTTGCAAACACAGCTCCAAATTTGTGGCTCAACCCAGGCCCCACAACTGATACTTCCAACCTCACTAGTCCAAACATTCAACATGCAATTAACTGTAAAAAGCCCTGTGATCTACTTATACCTAGTATGAACACTAGAAGCACCTTGAACAAAACTGATGAACTACACGCCACTCTATCCAAACTACAACCTAGACATTACACTCATTACAGAGACCTGGCTGAAATCCCACATTAAGGACAATGAAATACTTCCCCTAGGTTATAATAAAATCATGGTTGATAGAACTATCAAAAAAGGTGAAGGTGTCACTATACTATACAAGACTGTTCTCAAGGTAAACCTTATACATAACACTGCAGAAACTCTATTCACCAAAATTCAAATCAGTCAACAGAAGCAACTAAACCTAGTGGGTATTTACATACCCCGAGGTGACAACATAACTACTCTTGAGTCTATACTAGCCTGGACATCTGCAAATCTCCCACAGGAAACACTCCTTCTAGGGGACGTTAACACTGACTGGAAATCGATCAACACAACTATCCCCTCTAATCACATCAACCTGTATTCCTCTACTTAACTTATCCAAACACCCACCCGCATTGATAAAAATACAAACAAGGAATCCATACTAGACTGGATCCTTACAAACAACTCGTCTACTGCCCAATATTATGGTACAGTACCAACTGGCCTTAGTGACCATTTCCCCACATTCATATTAAGACAGCACTTCAAAACCACTAAAACCACCACCTTGCATAAAATCCATAATTCAAAAAATTTCATACCTGAGCATTTGATTAATGCACTAAGGTATTGCAACTGGGCTCCCCTAGCAACCTTCACACTAGACAAGGCAGTGGAGTACTTCAATTCCACCTTTTTAAACACATTAAATCAGATAGCCCCATTATGGACAATTCAAATAAAAACCAACCCAGCCCCATGGCTCTCTAAAAATGCAAGAACCCTTCTCAAACTTAAGGATAAAGCCTGGGATACATGGTATCACAGTAAGACTGATCACAGCAGGTAGATTTTCCCCAAACTTCGTAATAAAGCAAAAAAAAAGATAAGGCAAGATAAGAAAAATCACTACACAGAGCTACAAGTAAAACATAACTTCTGGGCAGCTATCAACCAAGTATTACAACCAGGCAAGCGCACTACCCCTCCCCCCAGTTTCATAGGAGATAATATAGAGATAGCTACCCGATTTAACAACTACTTCACTTCTTCCATCCTTAACCTAACTAGAAACAGCCAGCCTTGCACTCTCCCAAAACCAATCAGCAACCCAAACTCATACCCTGCATTCACTGTCAAATCAGTTCCTACCAACACAATATACAAGACCTCACTAAACTAAAACCCACCACTTTGGCAATCGACAAACTCCCTGCAGAGTACCTCAAAATTGCCACTAGTGCCATAGCTTATCCCATCTCGATACTTATCAACCAGTCTGCCAATGAGCATACAATTCCAGCCCTTTGGAAAACCTCCTACATAATACCCTTACACAAAGGTGGTCCCTCAACTGAACTTACCAACTACAGCCCCATAGCAATCTTATCCCCCATCAAAAATCCTTGAAACATGTATCCATTCTCAGCTGACGATACATTTACTTACAAATAGTCTCTTTATCAACTCTCAACACAGCTTTTGCCCACTCCATAGCACCATCACAGCACTCATATCCTTCATCAACACTGTCAATCAATATAGGAACAAAGAAAACCTAGTGCCTGCCACCTTCCTTGATCTGTCCAAAGCATTTGATACAGTATCCCTCAGCAAATTACTTACTATCTTAGTCGAATTCAACCTAAACAAGCCCTCGTTGCTCTGGTTTCAAGACTACCTATCCAACTGCCAACAAGCAGTTAATTGGCATAATTCCCTCTTCTCCCCTTCTCCCAGTAACAGTAGGTGTACCACAAGGATCCATACTGGGACCCCTACTATTTAACATCTTTACAAACACCCTTCACACTGCCACCAGCAAGATACAATAGTCCAATATGCAGATGATACTACATTGATCTGCTCAGCCCCCACACTCCAAACACTCCAGACTAAAACTCAAGAGGCCTTCTCCAATATCGAAAACTGGTTAAAAAGACTCACAACTAATACTTAACACCAAAAAAACTCAACTTATCCTTTCCACCCTACCAAAACTATTGACTCTTCTGCTCTTTTCTCTATCAATTCTGCCAATAATACATAAATCTCCCCAGTTTCACAAGCTAAACTTCTTGGTGTAATACTTGACCAAAATGTAAAGTTTGACAGACATATAGCACAAACCATATCCAAAGTCCATACAAACTTAGAACCCTATACCGCTGCAAAAACTATCTAACCAAAAACACCAAAATTACTATATCCAGAACTCACCTTCTCTCTGCATTGCTTTATGCATCCCCTGTATTAACAAACCTTAACAAGACAGATGTACACAAATTGCCCATGTGCTATAATAAAATAGTTAGATTTGCAACCAACTCTAGTTTCCGGTCCCACTACTGTCACTCACTAAAACAATTAAGTTGTCTAGACCTCGTCAACTTACTGAACTATAACCAACTGATCATGGCTCATTACTTCCTGTACCACCCAAACAAGATTCCTGATCTCTCAGGCTTACTCAACTTTCACAATTCTGCTTACCAACTAAGATCCACAAACAAAGCCCTTCTTGAAGTAGCTAAGTGTAAATACAGTGCTGGTGAATCCCTCTATTCCTACACAATTGCTTAAATCTGGAATTCTCTTCCACCAGATATCAAATTGCAAAACAGCAGTCACATCCTTAAAACCCAGTTAAAAGCCCACCTCAATCTCATCTGGCAATGTACCTGTACTGACCATGGCTAGCCCTACTACCACCATTCAGATAAATCTTCCTCTAGCACTACTCAAAAGGTCAAACACGTAGAAAAAAAAATAATGAATTGTATTTTTAAATGTATGTATATAACTGTATATATTACTGCACATTCTTACTCAAACACATTATATTTTATTTTATTTATTTATTTATTTTACATTTGTTAACCGGGAGAGTCCGACTGGATACATGTCCATTTTCAGCGGAGGCCCGGGGAGAAAAGCTCCACGCATAAGCAAATAAGAATACACTATGTTGATATAATACAGTATGTTCACTTAAGTATTTTACACAAGAATAGGAGACATTTTAGAATATTTCTACTCATTGCTCAAGATCTGTAAAGAAAAAATATTCAAAAAAACAGAACACAAAAACTCATAGTATAACAGACTTTTTCCTTTTAAGTAGACCTTTCGGATAGTAGTAGCAGGAATTAAATAGGATAATAAGACTAGGGAATTATATAGAAAAGGGAATAAGAGGGAAAACAGAAGAGAGAAATGGCAGTGGTACCGTCATTGGTCCTAAAGGGAGGAGGAAAAATCTTGTTTAGTTGAAGTCAGACTGGGCTTATACATTGGCATAGCCAGTGTATCTGAAGGTGGTGATTTAGTCTCTTTTTGAAGAGTTTTATGGAGGAAATGGTGGTGAGGCTGGATGGAAGGGAGTTCCAGATTTTTCCTATTGCACTGGCAAAGAGAGCATCACCCCCTGAGTTGTTGGATTTTACCATTTGAGCTAGTAGTTTGTTTGAGGAGCGTAAACTATTGAGATTGTTGTAAGGTTTGATTAAGTTTATCAGTGCAGGGGTTTTGTCAGATTGTTTAAGAATTTTAAATGCTACTAAGAGTTGGCTCTGCTGTAGAAGGTTGGGAAATTCGATCCAACCCAGGCTTTGTAGGTTGGTACAATGATGGGTTCTATAGGGCGTGCCAGTTGCAAATCTTGCAATATGATTATAACAACATGTAAGTTTGTTTACTACTGTATACTCTATATATTGTACACTTCTGTAACTTCTCATCGTACCATGCTATGATATACTATTGTTTGCTCTATCAATATGTACTCATCTCTGACTTTTGTATTTTTATCATAGATGTGGAGGTTTTGTATTCTTTATGATTGTCATGTATGTGGAGCTTTTCTCCCCAGGTCTCTGCTGAAAATGGGCACCTGATTGTCCAATCAGACCAACTCGGTTATCAAAAATATAAAAATAAATAAATACCAGGCATGAATTTGTGGCTGGCCATCATATTACTGAGGTTGCCTTTGGATAAAATTGGGAAGGTACTTTGCTTGATGTAGAGGGAGCCTATTCAAAGTAGGGCTGGTGTTGGGTGAGAAACTTGTCACTTCAACATGTTTTGTTAATCTTAAAATGAAGCTTTAAGTCTCTTGATCAGGTGTTACTTACAATGTTCTAATAATGTGGAGAAGGTCAAAAAGTGCATGGCTTTTTATTGCTAAACACACTAAGCATATGTCTCCACTCAAAAGCGTGCATGAGATGGAGTAGACAGGAAAGAGTTTTTAATATGTCAGGATATCTTAAGTGGACAAAACTAGAGAAATTTTAGTTAGCAATATTTTGTGCCCCTTAAATTGTTCAAGCTGTGTAGATAGGTACCTACCAAAGAGAGGATGGGGCTTTGTATTCAAGGATGGGTTTAATTAATTGTTCAAGCTGTGTAGATAGGTACCTTCCAAAGAGAGGATGGGGCTTTGTATTCAAGGATGGGTTTAATGAATTGTTCAAGCTGTGTAAATAGGTACCTTCCAAAGAGAGGATGGGGCTTTGTATTCAAGGATGGGTTTAATGAATTGTTCAATCTGTGTAGATAGGTACCTTCCAAAGAGAGGATGGGGCTTTGTATTCAAGGATGGGTTTAATGAATTGTTCAAGCTGTGTAGATAGGTACCTTCCAAAGAGAGGATGGGGCTTTGTATTCAAGGATGGGTTTAATGAATTGTTCAAGCTGTGTAGATAGGTACCTTCCAAAGAGAGGATGGGGCTTTGTATTCAAGGATGGGTTTAATGAATTGTTCAAGCTGTGTAGATAGGTACCTTCCAAAGAGAGGATGGGGCTTTGTATTCAAGGATGGGTTTAATGATTTGTTCAAGCTGCGTAGATAGGTACCTTCCAAAGAGAGGATGGGGCTTTGTATTCAAGGATGGGGGTTTAATGAATGAGAAGTAAATGGACTGGATCATCCTTCAGTCTAGATGACATTATCCTAACACATAAGTTGTGTTAGGTAGATGAACTTCCTAATCACAGCCAAGATTTGGTGATTGCATGAAAGTACTTTGTCTATGTAGATTCTTAGATCTCTAATAACAGAGTTTGTTCTGAGGATGGCGCCAGTGATGTGATAAGAGGACAGGGTCTTAATCTCCACAGACTAGATCACCAGAGTCTGTAGATGCATCAGTAGCTATGCCTAAACTTAGAACCAGATCAAGGTCAAATGGGGTTCTCAGCAGAGTAATGAATTAGCCACCCCCCTAGCCATTCCCGTGTCCCGCTACTTGGCTCTTACGCCCCAGTTAGCGTAAACACTTTTCAAACTTCCATACTATTTTCCTCTTTAATTTTGTTATAGAGATTTGGATTTAATTTAATTTTATTATTTCAAACTTTATAGCATAAATACTGGTGGACATTTGCTTAACAAACAGACAACCTTACATTTAAAAATATATACTTAACATAAATAACAGTAAATTTCTCTTTCCCTGAAACTCATATTAATTGAAAATCCATTGAAATGCACATTCACTAAAAATGCATCTGGCTAATGGCAGATTAAATACACACTGGGCTCCAGGTTGTTTTCAAACTAGGAGGCTCCTGCACAAATTTTAGCACTAAGAATAAATAGATGTGTTCTTTGATTCACCTTCCTGATTGTATTAAATTATATTTCTTGTTCTTGTTTAATGCAGCAACATTTGTTAGAATGCATTTTAAATTGCAGTTTTGAACATTTTTGTTAGAGAAATAAAACATATCAACCTATAATGACTGAAGTAACCATTATAAAACATTTCACCAATAAAAGACTATTCAAAATGCTCACAAAAAGTACCTCAAGACTGGAAACGCATGAGGTGCTGTTATAAAAACAGGCTTAATTCAAAAATCCACGAGTTAAAATGACTTGCACATAAATGCAATTCAATACACCAGCGTTTTCATCACTCCCATAAAGACTTCAGCAGATGACCATAATAAATCTAATTAACCCATAGAAAATCTCATTAATATTCAAAATGCTGTCATTATAATACACCGATATGTGTCAATATAAACAATCTCTGCAGAAGTATAAGTCAACTGAGTAATTCCACATTAAAGGTAACTATTACTAATGCAGAGGTTGCTGCTGGCAAAATAAACCATCTAATCTGTGAATGAACTATCTGCTGCCCTTGAAGAGTAAATTGTCTATTTTAGACTAAAAAATGGTGTATTAGTGATATTGCCATAACATTTTCTGAACTAGATCAGCAATGCAATAGGAAATGGCTAACAAATGACAACAGGTTCATAGTTACTAGGCATATAGTCATGGAGACCATTAAAGAGCCTATCCCAAATGGTTTCCTTGTAGGAATGAGAAACATGGTTTTTCGTCTCACTATTCCTTGTAAATCCCATGCTGAAAAAGCATTCAAAATACAAATATCCATATATCTATATCTATCTATCTATCTATATATATATATATATATATGTATACATTATATTTATATTATTATAATTATATATATATATATATATATATATATATATATACACATACATACATTATTTTTTTTTGCAGGTGGACAATCCCCCTGCTCCCCCTGAAATTATATATTCCAACATAGTGAAGAAAAGGGGAAGTCTCTGAAAAGGGGACCAGTGGCTTGCAGAATACAATACATTGTAGTGAAACTGACTCATTAAATTCTCACAATAAAGCCCATTAGGTAATATAATGGTGCAAGTGCATGAGTACACTAGCCCAAATTCCTAATTGCTCCAAAGCAATGTCTAGGGACTTGATCAACGACACACAGTAGGTAAATTGAGGTGGAAAAATTAAAACAGTGCACTCTTGACTGAAGAAATGGCTCATTAACAAGTCAGAACTTTAATACTCTGTACCAAATGCCAAAGTGGAAGTTTTTAACTAAATGCTGAAATCGTTTACAATCTGATCTCATATGGACAGTATTACAATATTTTGCAACGATGACTACATAATGCATGCTGAAAATTAGATGGTTTTGACCATCACTCCAAGTAATAAACACTACATGACCTCATGACCTGGCAAATGTTTTGCACTTAATGGAGGCTGTAAAGATAGTATTGCAAGAATATATTACAAAAATGCAACATGTTTAGCCTATATTACACAATCTAGGCCTATTAACAAATTAATTCATTCTTTAATTCAAGTAATAAAGACACAAACACTATATAAATTCTGAAGCAGTTTTTGTTCAACAATCCACGTGTCACACAAAAATTAGAAATACTCCGATATATAATATACTCTTTTTGGGGGGTAGGATATGCTTGCATTACACCATCTTATTTTTGACCTCCCTGTCTTCCCATAGTTCTCTGTTATCAGGAATAGGTATTCCATTCAACATAATTTAGAACACATCTGACATACTTGAATGGCTAATAATGCTATATTATTGCAGCATACACCTCCAGAGTCGACACAGCCAGATCATGAACAAATGGGGTCCTATACAATGTAATGAATCAGTTCCCTGCCAGTCATACCAATATCTGATTACTTGTCTGTCTATCTGTCCCAAATTACTGTAAACATTATTTTCTTCTTTACTTTTACAATCCTTATAGAGATTTGGATTTCATTTAAAAGTTATTTCATATTTTCCAGAAAAAACTGTTGACAGTTATTTTCTAAACAAAACAAAACAAAGCACTCTCACATTAAAAACAGATGTAGCATGATAAAGAGTAAACTTTTCTTCCCTTGTTACTCATTTTTAGTATAAATGTGCCTGACAACTCATTAAACTACAAGAGATGCGCTGAGATTCATATATATAGTCAGTTATTAATTTACATATATGTAAAGGGTGCAGAAATTCAAAACACAAATGTTTAACTCATTTGCCAACAGCCTGAGACATCCCACTGGATACAAGTATCCCTCTTCAGGTGCAACCCATGAGTACTGCCATGGCAGTACTACTAACTACTACTAACTTAGTACTACTAACTTGGCAGAGTCAAATAAAAGACCAATGACTGCTGAGGTGCTCAAACCATGTATTATAGGAAGCAGCTTTTTAACAGTTCAAAGCTCTGCTCATTTGTAATAAGTGCTAAGCAAGCTGTTGCAGCCCAAAAACACTGCATGTCATACCTACATGTCATACTGTATTCCCTGCTGTGTCCAATTGCTTTCTCTGATCTGCTGCTGAATATCTCCTGATTTTCACTGCTGCCAAAATACTAAATCCTGCATTCCTGCTCTCTCAAATTTTCATCTCATTGGCAGACATCCTGAAAGGAGCTGTTAACCTCCTGCTTGCTGACATCATCCAAGCTAAATGCTTTTTTTTAAGCAAAGGCAAAGCATTTTGCGAAGACAGAACATTATTTTTGTATGTTTAAAACTCAGGCCAACCCCCCCCCCCCCAGCTAGTACTGGGCCTTAGGTCATCTAATGCTGGATCCAGCTCTGCCTAAACTTTTGCCATTTGTGATCTTGATGATTTTTACAGCAAACACATAAACAGAATTGAGACCGCAATGCTTTATAGACCTTTTCAGAAGAAGAGACTGAAACCTCATAGCCTCTGTGTACCCACAAGAAAAAAAAAAAATGATTGTTTTAGATTATACTGCATATTGCAGAATGTCACTTTTTTTTAACTCACACCTGACAATACACACCATACTAACACCTGTCACGCAATACCTTTGGGGATAGAATAACTTGCATACTGGAAAATTGTGGTCTTGCTGTGGGGGGGACTAATACAGATGTTAAGAACTTAAGTGAAACTTTGAACTGAGACAAGATGTACTGTTTATGCTTTGTGTTCAACTTTAGTTGAAACTCTTTTAAATGGGACTCCTGTGTCCTGCCACCTGAAAACTATCTACTTGAGTATAAAACTAATTATGCACACAAATTCACAAGGGATTTAAAGCAAAGAAACAACTGCAGACTTAAACCTGCACTCCACACCCCGTAATAATTAAATATTCTCACTCTGAAATTGCACAATAGTGAAGAAAATATCAAATTTACATAACTCGCTGTGTGCAATCTTACAAAAGACCACCCACATTGCTGTATACCTATAGTTGTGTAAGTGAATCTAACAAAAGATTCACTTACAGTACTATCCCAAAGCTAAATGCCTAGAGTCAAAAATATACATTATTCAACGACAATCATAAAAAGTAATGCTTATCATCTAAAATGAAAGCAAATGAAGTTAGACCAATTGGATGGAACCCTGCATATTCCATGGTGTTTATTGCCTCGTGAGAATGTTGCGGGCATCTTTATTAGTACCTTGATACTTACACTAGTTAGAAGCAAATAATTCGGACAGCATTGTGCACTGGAGATAATTCTTTGTTGCTGCAATGAATTTTCTGCCAGCCAATAGCAGTACCTCTATGACAGGATTTTTGCCAGGTGAGAAATTTAACAATTCACAGATAAGTTTTTATTTATCTGTGCTAATACTCAATAGTAGTAGAATTATTAATACAGTTTTATTGGAAAATTTCCTGCATTCATATAAGATTGATATTGTTATTGTTTAAAGAACAATAACTGAAAACCAATTATGTCAGTGTTTTACTGTAACAGTCTTTCTATCCAAAAAAATAGGTGGAGGTGTTATGATAGGGATTAATGATTGTTATGAGATCTGTGACTATTACAGGTTTGATGGTAACACTATTACTGTAGATTGTGTAACTGTGACAATAAAGAAACCCAGGAACAGATTACAATTGTTAGAGTATATAAACTTTTAAGGTCAAATGCTAATGACCTTGAGGAATTCATACATTTCTTGTATGACACCCAAGAGCGAAAAACAGGGTAGTTGGGAACTTAAATTTAGCAAAAACAGAATGGAATAATATTGGTTCTACAACAACAGTAAGGACATTATTTACAACCAATGTTCAGGAAAGTGCATTTTTTTAAGTAAACTTACCATAACAGTAGAAGTTTGGATGCTCACTGCTGCAGTAGCATTAGCTATATGGGTATATTTTTTATGGATTCCTATTACAACATTGAAAGTTCACTACTTTGAACTTGTAATAGGAAGCCTCACTTCTACGAAGGTTCACTTTAATGAAAGTGAACTTTTGCGTAAGTGCACTTCACCAAAAACACCGCAGCACAGTGGAGGACATAAAAAACAAGCTATGTCCTCTACTATGGTGCGATAGTCATGGACCTTAGGGTTAGGGCATGGGTTAGGGTAATGGGATAGTTAGTAAAGCTATCCCCTTACCCTAACCCATGCCCTAACCCTAATGTTTGTGACAATCACACCATAGTGGAGGACATTGCTATGTCCTTCACTGCGCTGCAGTCATCACACACCTTAGGGTTAGGGCACGGGTTATGGTAAGGGGATAGCCCTAGGGGAATAGATTTGTTCTGGTGAGTATAACAAAAGGTAGTAGTATTAGACAACCATTTGTAAATAGTCTGTTTTGGTGCAGGTTCCCCCTTCTTTCCAGTCATAAGAAATTAACAATTGAACAGAATATCTGAAAGATTTAGTTCTGTCAAGATAGGACCAGAGTTGCCTGTAGACATCCAAAGTATGGAGTATCCTTTCTCTCTTATTTTTAGGTTCTGGAAAGAAAAGGAAAGATGGATAGTTTGGATTAAAGTGAACTTGGATACCACTGTAGGCATAAAAGGATTAGTTATCAAAGCAACTCTACCCAGTGGAAAATAAGGAAGGGTTGACTCACCATAAGAGGTTGCAACTCAGAAACTCTTCTTGCAGAGGTCAGAACAATCAGTAAAATTGTTTTCTATGTCTTGAAAAAATCAGCCAAGTTAGCAGTTTCTAATGGAACAAGTATTAACTTCTCTAACACAAAATTAAGACCACGAGGAGGGGCCACTGGTTTTCTTATAGGCCTCATATGCAAAATCCCCTGACATTGCATTGAATGAGTAGGACCCATGGGTAAACATGTTGAAATGGCTGATAAATGAACATTGATAGTGGAATAAGGAAGGCTATAGCGTAGCATGGTAACTCACAGAAATACTGTAAAACCAGAGAACAGCTTGCCCTGAATGGGTGCTGGTTATTTTTTGCTACCAACTAGAAAACCTTTTACAGTTCCTTTTTTGTGATTTTTCTAGTAGCAGATTTTCATGCCTCTGTTAGTACCTGCTGCATATTCGCAGTAAAGACATGCCTAGAGAGAATTAGGTCCCTGTCGTTCAGGCAATCAACTGAAGTTGACTGATGTCAGGGTGTATCACACACCCCTGTTCTTATGTGAGGAGATCCAGTCTCTGAGGAAGCTTGTGGCCATTTTCAAAAGAAGGGAGAACTACTGTTGCCTTGGTCAGAAGGGAGTCACCAAAATTATATTGAGAGGATTCCTTATGAATCTTCAGGAGTACTGTCGATATTAGCGGAAAGGGTGGAAAAGTTTACAGGAGCAATCATGTCTAAGGAAAAGAAAAGGCATATGTCTTACTCTTGGATGGAGTTCTGGAGCAGAATCTTGTCAGTTGATTGATGTGAGAGGAGGCAAAGATGGGGTATAAATCATTTTATCAAATTGCTGTTAGCTAATAGCAATTCATCAAACCCCTATTTAGCGAATGGCATCTCAGCGAATGATGAAATCTTTCATAGTGTAAGGAAGCACTTGGCCAACACCAAAACTTTGCCTTTGTCTCCACTGCAGTGTGATCTCGGAGTTGGTATATATAGTTAGGGGGTGGGGATGCAGCCCCCCACATTGGAGGCTGTGGAGAGCCAAGCCGCCCACTTGGGTGGGTTTGATTGTGTGCAGTGTCTGTTCCAGTATGCCTTTGGTGAACTGTTTCCTTAACCTGGGAAAGATTTTGTTGTTCGCTGAAATGCCATTAGCTAAATAGGAGTTAGATTAATTGCTATTTGCTGAACAGCAATTGGATAAAATGATATAGACTCAGAAAATATGTCTACTTGAGCAACTCCCCACAGATGGATCAACTCCCCAAAGACAGACCCCCTGATCTAGTTTCCATTCATGAGGGTCTGCCCCTGGTCCTTCACAGCTTCTCTGTCAAACAAGTTTGCTCTAACAGAACCTAGATGACTGTTACTGTTGAAGTGACATCCTACTCCCCTTGTGCAAAAATGGGAAAAAGGGTTGTGCATGGATGGATGGCATGTATGATGCCTGTAGAATGAGATTGTGCTGTGAAGTTATATCATAAGCTAACATGGCTAGTCTGCAAAGGAGGTAAAACCTGGTTCCTCCTTGCTTGTTGATGTACCACAACTGTGGTATTGTCTGTAACAATTTGAAGAGGTCTGGATAACAAAGATGATTCAGAGAGTTGAGTGTCTCAATAAAGGCAAGTGTCTCTTTGATTATTTATGTGCTTGCATCTGTCCTTCTTGCCCCAAACACCTTGCACTTTTATCCTTCCTGAAACTACTCCCCAAGAAAAGTCTGGGCTATCTGTGGTGAATGACTGATTTGGATGATGGAGGGAGGGAGAAGGGGAGACCAGGATTTAAGGATATCTGTTCTCTCCACCAAATGATTTTTCTTCTGACAGACACCAGTATTGGGATTTGACGTGACAAAGGGTGTTGGTGCTGGGATCAAAGAGACTTCAGATATCACTGTATCTTTCCCAAGAGTCTTGACAGGGATATCATGAGAATCACAGATTCCACAAGACCACAAATCCTGAGGTATTCCCTAATAGTGACCGAAGATTGAGTTGAAAACCTTAGAAACAGATCTAGATACAGATCTATTTTTTCCTGTGGAAGAAAAGCTCTTTGAGCTGAGGCGTCTAATAGATATCCCAGGAACACAACCCTGTGTGAAGGAGTCAAGAAAAACATATGAATGTTCTCTTGGATTCCCAGCTTGTGTAAGAGATCTCTAGGCCAAGAGAGAAAGATATTCCTAACACTTTGAAAAAGTCTCTGCAAAGATAAGCAAGTCATTTAAATAAGGAAAAATGTGGATACCCTTTAGCCTGCAATGAGCTATAACTCAGGCTAGACACTTTGTGAACACTCATGGTGTAATGGATAGTCCAACAGGTAAGGTAGTGAACTGATAATGTGATCCATACACACAAAACTGTAATAATGTCTGAAGTTGGCATGGATAGAGGGATGTGATGATAAGCATATTTTCAGTTTAGTGTTATCAGAAAATTTTAAAGGGATGAAGAGGTAACAGAATGCAAAATCACATAATTTTGAATTTGGGCACTATTGTGTACTGGTTTAGGAAAGAATGTCCCAGAACTGGTCTCCAAGGAATTTCTTTCTTTGCACTAAGAATGTACAGTTGTGTGAAATCTTACCATAACAGTAAATTTCCTTCTCTTCATTGATGCAGTATTCCTAACCTAAGGGATCTCCTGCTAAGGATAACTAATGTCTGGGCAATATACCAAAGTCTTTAGTTCTTATAGGCATTATACATCACACGTATGCTCCCCACTTAAGGTGTAGGGCATAAAGGTGGCATATGGATGCACACACTCAGAACTGAACAAGCCCCAGGAAGAACAGAATGCTCTCAGGGACAAGGAGAACACCTGCATCCAGAAGGAAAATAGGGAGATGAAAAGGAACTGCATGGCCAGGGGGGCAGCAAAAACAGAGGGCAAGAGCTAGGTCATAGTAGGTAGGAGGAAATGACTGAATACTGCAACAGTGAGCAGGAGAACATCTACTGTTATGGTAAGATTTTATAGAACTGTACTATGTCCATCTGTATTAAGTATTCTTAACCTAAGGGAGAGTACAAGAGTTTAACAGGAAGCCTGGGGAGGATGAGAGCACAGAACAACTCAATACAAACCCATGCAGTATAGCTCTGGAAAAGCATGCCCTGGCCCTGGTAATAATATCCAAGTTGTATTGCCTATTGAAAGTATGAATAGAGGACCAAGTAGCCTCAGGGATGGAAATGGTATCCAGACCCTGGAAAAAAAGCATAAGAGGAGGGGACTGCCCTATCAGAATTCACCTTTACAGTTGAGGAAATACATTTACCATGAAAAGGATAACAAAAGGAAATGGCCTTAGAAATTTAGGAGGAGATGGTTTGCTTAGAAATAGCCAAACTCAAAATCATAGGATGAAAAGAAACAAAAAGCTACTCATACTTGTGAATAACTGAATAACATAAGTTTTATCCAAATAATGTCTGAGCTGTCTATGTAAATCCATGGTGTGAAGAACCATCTCATTGACAGACTGTGGACAAGGAAAAAAGGAAGAAGGATGAATAGACTGCTTAAGTGACAACTCATTGACCACACTGAGCATAAAAGAAGTATTAGTATGAAGAGATTCTATTAAAACCAGAAAAAGGAGGAATGGGACCAGGAGCGTGAAGTTCAGACATCCTCTTGGTGGAAGTAACAGCTAAAAGCAAAAGAGTCTACCAAGTACAGTGTTGCAAGGGAGCAGAGAAACCAGAGTAAAAATGAGCCTGGATCAATTTTTCAAGTTAAAAATTGAAGTTCCAGTTAGGAAGGAAATTGGCTTCCTGGGAGGCCTAATATGAAGGACACTCTTAAAGAATTGCTTGACTTCAAACCTAGAGGTCAGATGAGGATTCAAGGGCAGACAAGCAAAAATTGTTGACAGGTGAGCTTTTACTGAAGAATAAGTCAACCCAGCATGAAGCAGATCACATAAATAAGAGAGCAGCAATGGAACCTCCATGGATATTGGATCCTGATGGTGAGAGAGGCACCAGACATATGGGATTTACTGGCTGTGGATTTCCTGACCTCCTGCAAAAGCTGAAGCACATCCTCTGAAATGTTGTGCCTGAAAAGGATCAAAACCCTATCACCCACAGCACCATTTGAAGAATGGACAAGTGAGGATGTATAAGAGACCCCATATCCCGTGTGAGAAGATCTATCTGTTGAGGCAAGGTGAGGTGGTTGCCCCTGGCTAAGTGAGAAAGAAGGGGAACCAATGCTGACTGGGCAAAAAGGGAGTCACTAGCAAGAATCTGGGACAGTCCTGCTGGTTCTTGTGAAGGACATTTGGTAACAGAAAAAGGAGGGGAAAGGCATACAGAACCATTCCCTTCCAAGAAAAATATAGGGCATCCACTTTCCAAGCCAGAGGACTTGGAGCTCTTGAAAATAATAGATTAGATGGCTTTTCAGAGGGCAGGCAAAGAGATCGACCTGAGGAATACCCCATCAATGGACACTGCCCAGGAACACATCTCTATGAAGCATCCATTTGGGAGCCTGTGTGCTGGACCTGTTCAAAAAGACTGCCAGTAGATTGTACTCTGAGGGAGTGAAAACTGCGTGAAGAGTCACTTGATACTGGATATCTAGATCCCAGACCTGAAGAGCTAGCCTGCAAAGAAGATAGGGCCAGGTTCCCCTCTGCTTATTGACATGCACATCATTGTGGTATTGTCTGTGAAATCCCTCAATGAAAGTGAGAATGAAAGGCTTGCTGGGACAGAAGCAGTGTCATCATCTATTTTATGTCAATGTGGTCTGACCTATGATGAGGAGGCCAGAGACTCGGAACCTTTAGGAGGCCACAGGAGGCACCCCACTGCCTATCTGTGGCATCTGTAAAGAGCTCCTGAGTTGGAACTGGAGCTTGGAAAGGAAGCCCAGTGTTGAGAGAAAGTTGATGAGTCCACCACTGAAGTTCAAGCTTGAGGCAGGGAAGGAAAGGTACTGGGAAGTCCAAGGTGTGTCAGTGTTCAAGCCACACTGATTTAAGGTACCACTGAAATTTCCTCATATTGAGCCTGACAAGAGGGAGCATGGGAATGGTGGAAGCCATGAAGTTGAGAATGCTGAGAAACTCTTTGCCCATGACAGACACCAGAAGAAGAAAGGACTGGAAAAAAGCAATTAGAATCAGAATCTTGGGGACAGGCAGAAATGCCAGCATGGGAACTGTCTGAAGTCTGCAGCTGAGGAAAATATGATCTTGGGAAGGCATCAAAACTGATTTTTGGAAGTTTATGTTGAACCCCATACTCTGTAGCAGGGAAGTAGTGAACTTGAGATCCTGAAGCAGAGTGCTGGGAGGAGGATCTTGAATATGCACATCATCTAGATAGGTCAGAATTTGAATTCCTCAAATCCAGTGGCAATTGATGAATACCTTTGGCACAGTAGAAAGGCCAGAGGGAAAAGCAAAGAACTAAAAATGCAAGAAGAGATACAGAAACATAAACATAAACATTTCCTGAAGAGAGGATGGATGGGTATGTGAAGGTATGCATCCTTGAGATCCAGAGATACCAGAAAGGCCTGCAAAAGAAGAAGAGGAAATCATTTCTGCAGAGATAAGGAACAAATCTTGAAAAAAATGCTCAGTAGGAAAAGATTCAGAATTGGTCTCCATGTGCCCTCCTTTCGTAGAACCAAAAGCATCCTGGAATAAAATCCTTTCCCTACCTGGGCAAGACGCATGGCTTGAACTAATAAAGTGAGACAAACCTCTGGGAAATGAGAGGGCTGTTCCAAAGGAGGTTGCAAAATGCCTGAAAAGGGAGTAAGGGACTTCCAAACCATGAAATATCCCTGATGGATAATGGAAAGAAACCATGAATAATCTAAAGTGATTTGAAGTGAATTTGGGAGAGACAGGGAAAGATGGTGGGGGCAGGGGAACCTGGCCAAGGGGAGGAGGAACCAAACCATGTAATAGAACCAGGTTTGCCTAGAAAGAAGGTTTCTGGGTGGCAGGAGACATCATCTTTGAATAAAAACCCGTCCCCACCTGGGAAGGAGTAAGGTCTGGCTCTATCACTCCTTAGGACAGCATACAATGAAGGATTGATGTAAACAAAAGTGTCTGATCAGGAGGATGAGTTATGACCTCTTCAAAGTAAGAAATTTCCTCCACTGCCATCTGTAACCTTGATGAATGATCTTCAGGACCCATTTCTCTAAAACTATGTGATGCCAAGGTAAAAAATGGAGATTCAGACTTTCCTGGAAGAAAAAAGGTCCAGGGTGAGAGAGGGTCACAAGATCTCTTCAAACTTGTTGGAGTGTATTTGGTTTTGGGTGGTCCAAGCATTCTTTTTGGATCCCCATTGCTGTTTCTTCTTAAACATTTGTTTACCTATATTTTGTTTAGACTGTTTAGTTTTTTTTCCCCAAGATCTGATGTAGAGTTAGAGAAATTTTAAAAAAGGAGAGCTGAAGAATTTTAAAAGATTCCCTGTACAGCTTACCCCTTTCATCACACTTTTTGATTACCATTACAACAGAGGGGCCAAAAAATAAATCTCTATCCAAAGCGGATTTAAAATCTAATTTTTATTATCACTTGCGAGTTTTGAGAATGCAACCATGCAAACCTCCTCAAAACAGTACCAATGACCAAAGCCCTGGTTGAAGTATTAACAGAGTCATACACACACTGCAAACATGAGTACTGACCTGTGCAACAGAAGAAGTTAAGTTTAAAGCAGAGTTTTCCTCATAACTGCAGATAAAACTTTCCTCATACTTTTACAATTGTCAGAACAAACTTTAACATTCGGGCCTGAAAATGTAAAATTCTAAGTGTTTAGCAGCAGGGAGATAAACTAGAGCTTTAGCTGCTAGCTCAGGTTTGTGAATAGTTGTGTGTAAACATTTAAGACTCAGGAACTTTATATATCCTATCTGACATTTTAGGGGAAGCTGGCTGACTATCAGAAAAATTGCAGGCTGAAACATACACACCCTCAAAGAAGAAAGAACAGGAGGAATGTGTGCAGATTAGGGAAATTCCTTCCATATTTTCTGAGGGAATGAGAAATCTTAGTGTTGTCCCACTGAAAACTCTGGTACATTCTAGCAATAATATAAGAGAAAGAGACCCCCCACATGGAGACTCATAATCTGTGCTCTCCTCTGAGTCTGAAATCTGGGGAGAAAGCCCTGAATATCTCCCTTCATCTTCCTGTTCAGATTCAGAATCTTGAATGTCTTTAGAAAAAGAGGTATCCCTCTTTCTTTTACCAGAAACTACTTTGCAAGAATGATCAATAGCTTGAATTAAACCCTGAGCAAGACCCAGTAAACTACTCCTGTCTAAGGACATTTGAGGAGGAGCAGATACATGCTTAGTCTTCTGTTTCTTTTTGACAGAAAAATGCAGTCAAACATTTTACTAATGGCATCAGTAACTTCCTGAGAGATGGGCACAGCATTCAGACACAACAGGGAAGTCTTGCCTGATCCCAATTCCAGAACCAATAAGAGTGGTTCTCTCTTGCCCATTGAGGGGACCCCAACAACTGCAGAGGATGTGGATAACCCCAGTTCCATAGTGGCTGTAGGTGCTACACCAGAGGGATCTGGGGTAAAAGTTGAGTGGCTGAGGGTTGGTATAATAGTTAAAGGACAACAATGGGATTCTATTATTAAATGTTCAACTCCTCTGTCCTTTTTTCTCCCTATTTACTGTCCTTGCTATGAATAAACAATACAGCATTTAAAATATTTTAAATCAACTGTTTATCTCCACTAGAACAGTACCTTACTGTACTGTGGTAGTTTCACTTTCAAAAAACTTTTATCCCACCTTGGAAAAGCTTGCTACCATCTCTAATTCATTGATGTCATCAAGGCTACTGAATACAGGTAGTTTTCTGGCCAGTTGCCTCTGCAAACTGACATTACCATGACCATCCTAAAAACCCACTCATGCTGTGGTGTCACAGCTCCCTGGTCCTCCCCCTACCCATACAGAAAGTAAAGGCTAGAACAAGGAAACAGTACATGAGTAAAGTCTCCTGCTGTTAGGTGTCAATCACAGCAGGTAACAGCTCAAATTACCCTTAGCACTTTGACAGCTAGGGAAGTAAGGTGTGAATGGGGATGGTTGATGAGCCAAAGTAGTACAATTCAGGCTTCACAAAAGACTGTAGTTTAGACATTCTAAAAATAAGCAGCAGTAAAAAGCACTTTGAACATATGTTCTGTGGCATTTGCACTGTTTGTGTTTTACGTAGTCACTGAACGAAATAAAACATCACTTAAAACTAACTGACTGAAAGATAGCAGTATATGCATGTAAAATCAATGCAGTGACTGGAGCTTTAGGAAAAAGAGGCCTGCATGATATATTTTTTTACAGACAAGCACAGCATTGTGGGATACCTAGAGACAGACTAAACATTTAAAATTACTTCAAGATGGCAGATTCTATGTGGTCAGAGCCAGAAATTATGTATAAAGGTATTTACAAACTTGTAAATAGTCCCAGAGTGGTGTTAAAATGTGGGAAACACCAAACCATGATGAAATAAGCATGTTTTTTGAGTTTGTGGGTGCGGTTCTCCTTTAAGGTATTTACCTCACAAACACAAGATACAAGGTTTGATTCTCACCTTTGAAAGAAAAATTGGCTAGGTTTAAAATGGTCCACAAGGGCAGCTAGTCTAGCACTTGCCTATGAACCTATGAATGGTCTGAGGTACAACAAATGCCCACAAAGTCACCCTCCTGCAGCTGAGGCAAATTGCTAACTTACTGTGGTGGTAAAGGCTATATGCTTAACTTTTTCTTTTGTGGCTAGACGAAGGAACGACTTTGGGACTGGTAGTTTGTTCCACGGTCGGGCAAAACATGCTGTCTTTTTTCCAGATATTATAAACAGGAAATGCTGGTAAAAACTAAAAGTCTTTAAAAGTCACATTTTCACAGAAAAATCTCAGTAAAAACACTTTAAAACAATTTGCCAACACCAGAATTTAAACACATTTTCTACACAGGAAAAATGGCTTTCATTTACTTTAAACAAGTTTTAAACTGACAGGAAAAAACGTGCTCTCAATTAAAAGTGCAACTCAGAATCATGACAGTCTATCCTAGTTTCAAAATAACCTTCCTGAAGAGGAAATTGATAAAACATAAACAATTATTAGAAAATGGAAGTTTTTTTGCTAATGAAATTTATCTGCCCAGCAAAGGAACAGCACAAGATGATCACTGATCCTTGCAAGCTTTAGCTGAGCGTACTTTTTTGGTAGCAGTAATGCTATGAATGGCTTGGCTCCCAAACTTGTCTTTTAGTCAGCTCAGCTTGAGCTGCCTGACAGTTTGGGTGTGTGGAAGGTACCCTGAAGTTTTGGAAGCTGCCTGGCTGCTATATCGTTGGCCTGATATAACCCATACAACTAAGGCCATTGTGTAAGTGATAAATATAGTGATCACTATCAATTGCTGCAAATTGTAAATAAACCAGCAAAAAGGTCAAAACGACAGAAAAAATATGTATGTATATATGGATCCACTTCTTAATTTCGAAATCCCACACTCTCAACATGCAATATCCCAAAACCATAATGTCGAGATTGTGGAATCTTGAAATGATTAAACAAAAAAAAAAAAACATGACAACATGTAAAAACTTGTTTGCACCCACACACCCGCTGCAACCTAAATATACGAACTCCAAGATCGCTGTACAGTGACGAGAACGGTAATATAGTTCACTGTACAGTGCAGAATGGGGACATTACCATTCTCTTCACTGTTGTGTGATCTCGGAGTTAGTATATTTAATTTGCAGGGGGTATGGGGGGTAAAAAGTTTTTATATGTTGTCATTTTTTTTTTTGTTTTGTTTATTATTTCAAGATTCCACAATCTCAACATTATGGGTTTGGGAAAGCGCATGTTTGAAATTAAGAAGTGGACCCATATATATATATATATATATATATATATATATATATATATATATATATATATATATATATGTATGTATGTGTATATACATATATATATATATATATATATATATATATATATATATATATATATATATATATGTATATATAAATTCATTTATAGCTGTTAATATTTTATTATAGAATGTCACTGATCTAATTTCAACATATGAATGATGATAAACGGTTTCAAGTTCTAAACTTTCAAATTCTGACAATAATTTATCCAAAAATCCTCTCCATTATTTCTTCACAACAAAAAAGTAAACTTACAGGTCTATCTGACACTGGGCTTTGTCCTATTCCTATTTCTCTTAAAGACGTGTTTAACACTTGCATGTCTGCAATCTTTACTTAATTGACCCAGTGAAAAAAAGATATAATGATACTGTAAGTTCATGCTGAAGTGTTCTCAGGTCAATACTACTAAATCTATCTCCTCCCTTTGCTTTGTTTGGGTCCAGTTAGTGTAATTCATTTTAACAGAATCTAAATTAATTTCAGCACCTGCATTTACCAGGCTATTACTATCACTCCATTTGTGAAGCCAAACTATTTTGTATGAGAAGTTGTAAATATGTTTATATTTTGTATTTGAAAATAAATTTTAGAAGCTACACACAGTTTACCAATTCGAATGTCTTTAATACTATCACATCTTATGTAGCTATAACATGGTTTCCTATTACTCTCAACATATTTATAGAAATTTGTTTAATAAGCCTGTCTCTCACTAAGTTTAGTTTGTCTATCCAGTTCTTTTATTTCAATTTTCAACATTACAGATTGACCTTGTTTCTACTTCTTAAATGTTTGTTTCCAGTCTTAAGTATCTTGTTCTTATGGAAATATGTCTTCCTGATCTTGTGTGCCTAGATCCTGATGTTTGACATCTTATTTTTTTTTTGCATTCAAACAAGCTCCCTTTCAAAAGTTGTCATATTCCTTATTTCAGTTTTGTCACTGAATGCTTCACTCCAATTAGTTTTACTTAGTAACTGTTCTACTTCCATATAGTCCATTATTAATCTTCTTTGCATTGCAGAGCAACAAATTAATCTTTATAACCCATGATCACTGCACATCAGGGGTGGTAGAACCTGATACAAAGTAACAGTCATTTTCTTAGGAACACAAGCAATGTCTTGTTCTGTAGGCTTTTTTACTGAAGCAATTGCTGCTGTTGACCATACATTGTAAATAATTCCCTTATTAATGCTGTTGAATCAATATTATTCAAATGTGTTTTTAGTAAATTCACATCCCTAACCAAATTTATTTTTCCCTCCTATGTTTCATGCAAGAAATGTATGAATAGTTCTATATACGCCATTCGTTATCTGATCCAGGGTTGTCTTTATTGTCAGCTACATAATCTACAATACTGGTGTTCCATCAGAAATATAATAATCATAGTTCTCATAACAGTCTTTAATCCCTATCATAATACTCCCATCTGACTTTTTGTTAGAATGTTTGTTAAATCAGAAATACTACACAAACTAATAAAAACATAAAAAAATGTAGAGGCACGGAGCCCAGGTCACTCCACATAACACACAATTTATTGAGATTGACCGCTTTTGTCCAGAATAGGACTGCATCTGAATGACAACAGAACAATGTGCATTTAAATACTGTTAAAAACAATCTGATTGGATGCTTACTGTAATTGAAAGCCACAGAATATTCTTAATAAAAACCTATAAACATATAAAAGACAATAGTTTAAAACTAACAGCAAGAATATAAGAGCAACATTCTTATTAACACATATATATATATATATATATATATATATATATATATATATATATATATATATATATGGATTCACTACTGAATCCCGAAATAACACAATCGAAGACCTAAACCCCACATTACCGAAATATTAAAGCCGCAAAATTCAAAATTGCGAAAGTACTACAAACATACAGCACACACACAAACATAAACACAGCCTCCCCCCATAACCAAAAAAAGCACCCTACACTAAAGATAAGCAGGGGGGCAAAGCCCCCCTACACCCCCATGTGGGGGGCTGTGTCCCCCACATCCCCCCTACTTTAATATTCTAACTCCGAGATCGCACAAACATACACACAAGGCAAACTCACACCCACACATTACAGCCCCTCACACACACACACACACACACACACACACACACACACACACACACACACACACCACAGTCACATCACACACTTGCACACACTAATGCTCCTCACAAACACACTTACACACACATAGTTATCTGAATCGCAACACCAAAAGTGCTAACTCAAAATCCCTTAACATCGGGATTTTGAATTTCGCGCTTCTGGTCTTTCGGTAATGTGGGGTTTTGACTACAAGGTCTCGAGCTTTTGAAATTCGAGATTTCAAAGGTTCGAGATTCAGTAGTGTTCCTATATATATATATATATATATATATATATATATATATATATATATAGGTTTACCATCAAATGGTTGACAGTAACTTGCTCGACAGCCACCTCCTCGACCTTGGTAGGAGCAACTGTCGGAATGTCGACTTTCATTTGAACGTCTGCTTAAAAGGACGTACACGGGCAGGGAGTTTCAGCATGTATTTCAATGGGAGATTTCCACCTTTAAATCGACAGAATTTGTTGAAGTTGATGCATTGATCATACAACTTACTTCATATTAATGAGTCGACGTTATTTGTCATGGAAATCATCGTTCGTGGGTGTGAATTTCATCCTTTTGATTGTAAACTCTCTCTATATATATATATATATATATATATATATATATATATATATATATATGTATGTATAAAACATGCACTTAAAATGCAAAAGCTGCATTAAGATTTAAAATGCTACACATAGAAACTGTTTCCTTTAGCCCTGTGTGAACAGTAGCATTGTTTTTTAACTGCCATTTTAGTTCTTTTAACTGTAAAAAAAATCATCGGACGATCCCCCTCTCTCCCCCAAATCCACATGATTAATAATTACAAATTTAAATGAATGCTCATTATGTTTTACTATGTTTTTAAACAATGCATTTATGGATTAGTTCTTTTGAACATCATAGTAGTGTTAATACATTTTTGCCCGTAGACTACGCTTTGTTTTTCCTATGTAAAAGCAAGTGTAAGACTGGCACTTAGCTAAATAGATGACACCCTTACTACCACAGTAATATATTTTTTAACAATTTTATGACCCCATACTCATTATGAACAAGGATATTTAATTCAAAAATATATTTACATTGAGAACAATGGCCGCATTTAGTCATGCAGTCATTGTATTGCAGAGGTTTTCCTCTTTCAAGAAGAGTTTTAAAACAAATGTCCTTTTTGTAGACTATGCATGGGACCTCCCCCACAATTTTGGTATATTCAATGTTTGTCCTAAATAACTCCAGTTGTTTTGTATAATAGAGCAGATGTAAAAAAAAAAAATTGCTGTTGAACAATAAAATAAGTGCTTGACAAAACTGATGTTTTTCCAAATCCCCATCACCTTCAACTATTGTAGGTGTCTTACTATTCGCTGTACCCAGAAGAAGTGAAAAATGACCTATAGTTCTTTTACTTTTAACTTCTTTAAAATATTTTTAAAATGAATCTGAATAACTCCTTCTCTGTAACATACCCTTTAATATATTACACTCATCATGGAATTTGGATTTGCTAGACACCATACGAGATTTCCAGATGCATTGTCCTTTTACAAAAGATTTATTATTGTGTATAGGGTGCTAGCTGTCATACTTATTACATATTGTGTATAGAGTTCTAGCTGTCATACTGTAATACGTGTTGATAGATATCACCCCCACCATCAAAAGAAAGCCATGGTAAAAGGGCAGTTGATTAGGTTATGTCAAATTATTTCAGATCCTGTTTTATTCCAAGAAGAAACTGAAAAGCTCTTGCCTATGCTTAGAAGAAGAGGTTACCCAGAGGTCTTTCTTGGTAACATTTTTATAGAGGTTAACATAAAAAAGAGAATGGACTGTATTTTCTTCTCTCTTGGGAGAATCAGCATCCCCTAAGGTGGACCCAAATAACAGTAAAAAAAAGAAAAAACAAGTGATTATAACCATGGTTTAATATACACTTACAATGGATACAGTGAGGCTATCTCTCATATAATAAAAAGGAATTAGGAAGTGTTTTAATTAGGATGGATAAATCAAGAGGCAGTTGCCAACAATCTCAGGATACTTTTTAGGAGGGACTGGTGTTTTAAAAACTATATTGAATGAATGGGATATATAAGTAATACCTGTTCACAACTTAGTGTTACCAGAAAGGGGACTTTTAGATGTGGTAGATGTCCCCAGTGTCCCATTTTATTAGAAACTAATGGTATTAAAATAAAGTGAAAGGTTATGGCTATGTTAAATCAGATGTTTTTTGTTAACTGTAATTCCAAGGGAGTTATATACATTGCTATATGTCAAATAAGTTGTAAATTTTATGTAGGGAAAACCTAGAGATTTTTCAAAGAGGGAATTTATAAACATATGCATGCTGTCAAAAAACAAATTCAGACAAATGCTGTTTGTAAGCATATCCAGCAGAATAGAGGACATATATTTAAGTTCTTATGTTAGACACCGTGGGACAAGATTTAAGGGGTGGACTGTGGAAATATAAGCTTGAAACGAAAAAGCTTTTCTAGCATATCAATTTAATTTCCACTGGACCTAATGGACATAATGATACAGTCTCTATTTTATCCATTTTAAAATTGAAATCTATAGGTTACGCTGTGTAATTCATTGTATTTGTGTATTTACTGCATTTTTCATTTTAAATATTTAATTGAGAGGTGGCTGTTGTGCTACAAATAATATAGGGGTGGGTTTGTTTCTTACATATTAAAGTTTGTTTGATATTTGACTTGTAATTATATGGCCCTGTCACATTAAATGTTTGAAATTTTCAATGAAGTTCAGCACTTCCTATTTTAAATTTATAAAAGAAACTGATGTTTTATCCAGTTTTTGTTTTATCTCTGATGAAGTCCTGTTACAGTTTATTGGGACGAAAGTGCTTAGAATTTTTCATTAAATGGTTGTTTGATTTTAGTTGTAGTACCGTTTTTCTTTCCTGAGTTAGTGATGTTTGTTTCTTGATCACTGGTGTTTATGCTGATATTGTGAACGGATTGAAGTCCTGGTTGTGAGGCACTTTTCTGGAGTTGTGGTATGTGGTATGATTTGGTTCCTGGAAGTGAAACTTTTATTAGAATTATTAAAGAAAGATACCCTTGAACCTTTGCCGTGGCAGTACTGTCATGAGAAAGCCTTTGTACAATTGAAAACATTACTTTTCAACCCTCATATGCATAACTTGCCAATTTATTCCAACAGATTTATCTTGTTTTGTAATAAAAGAAATAAAGTAGCATTAGGATTATTAGCGCAAAGTAGAAATAATGGTTATAGCCCTCCCGACTGACTTCTGATGATAGCTGCGATGGCATGCTTAGTGGAAAATGTAACTGCTCTCACTCTCAGGCATGTTACTTATGTGGCAGTTCTGCATTCCTTAGAGACATTGTTACCAAAGACTGAAATGCAATATTTATCTGCAGCATCATTGTCTAAATGTCAGCTCTGTTTACACAATAACCCTTCTTTACACAGTGTTCAATGTCCACCAATTAACCCTGCTTCATTAATTCCAAAAGCAGACTAAGGAGAACCTCGTGGCTGTGTAGTTGTTGTTAACACTGTCCTTCCAACTAGGTTAGATTTACAGGACGTTCTATTACAGAATCCAGATTTAATTCATTTTGTAGATGGCTCCTGTGTTTAAATAGACAATGATGGACTCATAGCAGCCATTTCTGTTTGTATGCAAGACAAAATTTTGTTAACTGATAAATTACACTGAAAGGTGTCTACTCAAGCTTAACTTGCAGATATTACCAAAGCCTGTAAGAAAGGCAAAGATTAATCGGAAACTATTTTTACAGATTAATGTTATGCGTACTGAGTAGTTCATGATTTTGGAACACTTTTGAAAGAGAGTGGTTATTTGACTTCAGCAAGAACTGTTAAAAAATGACGTTTTTGTTAATGATTTATTAGAAACCTTATTATCGTCATGAAAGGAATCTATATTTAAATGTGCCACACATAAAAATTCTGATTCCTTTAGGACGAAGATAAATAGTTTTGCAGATATGCTGGCAGGAGAAGGTGCATTGTTCTTATCCTGTTCAGGCTTTATTTTTGTTGCAAATAAATAAAACTAATAATTTTTCTTTACAGGAGTTATCTTTTCAGAATCAGACAAAGGACTCTGAGAGAATGAGGTTGACTAATGAGACAGTCTCTGCACCATTTGTGGCAACACCCAGATGAACGGCTAGTAGCCCCACAAAGTTTCTTGAATCAGTTGGTCAAAGTCTTTCATTTATCCTTTCGTTTGGGCAAAAATACTTTAATAAAACAGATTTTCAATTAAAAGTATGCTTCTCATCTTTCAGATGTCTCTCAACATCATTCTGTCATTCTCTCAGAGTCCTTTGTCTGATATCTGAATTTGTTAACTATGCATGATATTGAATGCATTTATGAGTAACTATTCTACATAATATCTTTAATATTAACTATCAGTTGTATCTAAATTGTATAATGCATCTTGGAGCTTTTCTCCCCGGCCTCCATTGAAAATGGGTCAATTCAGCCCAGTGGACTTCCCCGGTAATCAAACTGCAAATAAATAAATAAATAAATAAACATTGTGTAAATACTTGTGTAGCTGGCTTAGAAGACAATGTATCTAAACCACTACTTGCACCTATTCAAATACTGCAAAGACCCAGGGGACCATTCTGTTCCCTACAGTGGGACTTCATTGAACTCCCCCAAGTGCATACATTTAGATATACATTGGTTGTTGTTGACACTTTTTCTGGATAGGTAGATGCATATCCCTGTATAACAAATTGCGCAAATACAGTAGCCAGAACATTGTTAACAGAATTGATCCCACAATTTGGGGTATCTTGTTACATTGAATCAAATCAGGGTACATACTTTACAGCAGATATACAAAAGTCAGAATGTGAAATTGTAGTTCCACTGTCTACAGACCACAACCTTCGGGGTTAGTGGAAAGAGTTAACCAAACCATTATGACCTGATTAGCAAAGGTTTGTGAGGAGACTGGCCGTAAATGGCCAGAAGCTTTACCCTTAGTTTTATTCAGTAAGAGAGGTGCAGTTAGTACTAGAGGATTGCCTCCTCATAAAATCCTAATGCACAGACCCATGATAATGGCTGCTACACCCCTCCTCAAGAATTTGGAATTGCAAGACATTGGTCAGTCTATTTTCTTGTACTGTATATTTCTTTGTTCTGTTTTACTGATGTAGCTAAGCTTGTTCTGTATGCAGAACAATGACATAAAGAACAACAAAATCATGAACTGCGTCTGGAGACCTTGTTTACATTAAACTTCATTCCTGAAGAGAGACAGCCCCAGATGGAAGAGATCTTACTTAGTTTTGCTAATACCTCCACTGTCATTGGTTGCAATAGCTATGCTCAGAACCTGAAAGGCAGCACACAACAGTGCAACATAACAAATTTGATGGCTGATAAATTCATCTCACACTTCACTGCCCAATCCCCCCACCTCCACCCATGAAATGCCTACGAGTATATCCCCCCAACAGTTAACAGGGAGCAGGTCCTGGTGGCCCTTGCTAAGGCCAAAAACACAGCACATGTCCTATCAGGACCACTTGAGTCACTGCTCAATTAAAGCCTCAAAATGGGCTTTGTACCATGAGCATGGAGGACTGCAATGGTTATCCCACTTCACAAGGGTGGATCATTAACTGCCCTTTAAACTACAGACCTACTAGCCTAACTAGTCTAATATGCAAAGCCATGGAAAGATTCATCAAGGAAATTATCACCAAAGATATATGTAATCTTCAGACACTGGACTCAACCCAGTTTGGCTTTGTCAGGGGAAGGTCATGTCTACTAAACTGATGGACTTCTTGGAAAAGGTCACCAAAGCAATGGATGAGGGGAAAACTGTGTATACCGCCTACCTGGATTTGGGTAAGGCTTTCAATGCAATACCCCACATGGGTATAGTTGCCAAACTCATAGAACTGAGCATAACCACCTACCTAACTTGCTGCATTGCCAGCTGGCACAGACAGGACTTAGGAAATCAGGATTGGTGATGCCATCTCCATTAAGAGATTGGTCACCAGCAGGGTACCTCTGGTCTCTGTGCTGGGACTGTTCCTATGTGGCATCTTCTTCTCACAGAGGTAAAGGCTAATGTCAAGGGCCTTTCACTGGCCAACTTCACAGATGACTGCAAATTGGGAGCTATCACAGATTCCATCCATGACATAAACATCTTACAGGAGGGCCTAATACAGGCAAAAGACTGGTGCCAAAAATCACAGATTAAAACTCAATGCCAAGAAATGTGTCATAGTGCCTTTTGAAAAAAATGCCAGCCAGGCTAATTACTCCATTGATAAGACACCCCTAAGAGTTGACCTGTAGTCAGCAATCTAGGAACATATGTCGATAGTAATCTGACCTTTGAACAACATGTGGTCAAGGTAGTAAGAAAATGAGTCTATGTCGCCCATCTTATAAGTAAGAGCATGGCATCCAGATTTGAGGACTTCACAGTGCTACTTTATTTGGCCCTTATAGGACCCAACACAGAGTATAATGCCCCCTTCGACACCCACCTGACCAGACATATGCAACAGCTGAAATACCCACAAAGGCTCCAGGATATAAGCACATTTTCCTATATGCATTGCCTTAAAGCCTTATCAGTATACTCTGTCTCCTACAGGTTACTGAGAGGCAATCTATGCTTAGCATACAATCCATCCTTGGATCCAGCTCTGCTGGATCTTTTGCACATCTGCAAAATGAGCAGCATCAGAACCATTAGATACGAGGGTTTAAATTTTGCTCATGACATAAATAAGGCATGTTGGTGAGATAGATACATGTCTCAGAGGATCCACATTCTGTGGAACAGGGTCCCCATCCATGTGAAGCAGAGCCCATCCTTAACCCTGTTTAAGGGTAACCTTGACCGCTGGATGGGAAATCACCCCCAGGTCTGGACATCATGTCTCTGATAGACAGAGGCAGACAGTAATGTCCAAACTAAAATACCACCCCTCCACATAACCTCTAGAAAATTCATAATTGATGTACCCCCCCTTAATAAATGCCCATGGTACATAGGTACACAATTGTGCTGGATTGCATGATTGTCTTATAAAGGCCCTGGCCATTAGCCTAGTTCATAACTATGTACCTAGGAACCTATAAGGCTTCCTCAGTTGGCTCCATCTGCTGCCTCTCAAGAAGAGACTCTCTTGTTGCAAGTGCAAACCACATTCCATTGATATCATTCTACATGAATCAGCAGAACCTATCGCTAGCAGAACCAGAAGAAAAAACAGGGACACTGTTATATCAGGACGTGACAGTCAGTGAAGTTTTTCTATCAAGACCAAATCCAGAATTAACTGTGAATCCTTTGCCATCCAGATTAAATCTGGAAATGAATGCACCTGAGTTACTCTTGGTACCAGACCAGAAAGTGAAATCATGTGATTCCGTTTCTTTATCTTGGCCTGAAGTAAATTTTACTGACTCATTAACATCAGCAGTGTTTCTTCTTGCTTCTGAATCCAGCATCAACTATTCATCATGTTTTTGGAGAATGAGAGTGTATCCTCATCTGCAACCATTGGAACTGTAATTACTAAACTATTTACTAATAGATATACATGTGTTACTTAGAATAGACAGGCGCTCAGTTAAAATCAAATCAAGAACACCTGAATGGCATCCTACATTTAGTACTTTTTCTGCTTACTTGTACACCTATGCACAGACTCTCAATATTACTGACTGTTGAGTTGTGCTCATATACCTACTCTACATTTTGGGGGGGGGGGGTTCCACTGATTTCTATACAAGTGACTGATAGAGAGCTTAATAATGCATTTTGTGCTATTTTTCTCACTAAAAATTGAAAGGTTAAACATGATTCTACCCCTGTTACAGTAATGCTACTTCAGCTATCAATGACTGCTAAAGGACATTTGCTATCATAAAAATGGAATGCTTTTTGCTGGAAACATGTTTACAATTTCACTTGGAGGATTTATGATGGAGCTGGAGGGCAGGCCATGGCAGCATTTCTTATATTTGTGGAGATCAAGTTTATTTTTAGTTACCTAGAGAATGGTCTGATTGTTGTTATATAAACCATGTTATACCAGCTATATGACATACAGTTGTTTTATCTGAAGGAAATATATGTAATATTTATTACAAGAGAGATATTAAAGTAGTGCTAACCAGAGTTGGAAAATAGATGCCTCCTGGAATTATCATAGTACTGTTCAAAAGTCTGTCTTTAAAGGACTTTCTCTCATGTATCTTGGTGATGGGGTCATTTCTGGTGCCTCAATTATACCTGCTTATGGGGCAGTTGAGTCCATATGGGTGATGAGAAAGCTGTCTAAACTTTTAGAAATTTTAAGAAACTCCACCTTTGAGTCTATTATTTTAATTACTCAAGAGATGACTGCCATATGTAGTGTCGGGCTTCAGAACCAAATGGTGCTTGATTTCACCCTTGCCTCTAAAGGGGATACATGCACGCTCATTAAAACAGAGTTCTGTTTGTTTATTCCTGGTAATACTGGGGCCATTCATAGTCACCTAGAAATAATTAAATAAAAGGCTGATCTTTCACAAGCCAAAGAATCTGACAGTTGCCAGTGGGCATGGCTAACTAATCTTTTCTTTGGATGGGGAGGAGGTATTCTGAAGTTCTTTCTGCTCATAGCTGTTATAATTTTATTATTAGGCCTTATTTTAATCTTGGTAAAAGCATGCATTTTAAAGCTATTAGAATCCAAACAGTGTTAATTTACACATGCACCAGGTTAAATCAGTGCCACTGACCACATCAGATAAAAGTCATAGTATATATATTTTACACTCAGCTAATCGAAAGAAGGACACTCAGCAAACTCGGAGCTATAATATATAACATTAAGTATCCTGTTTGTTGTTTATTTTGTTTTTTATTTCTTTGTTATTTATAGCACTTTGTGTACTGTGTATTTTTCTAGCTAGTTTCACTGTGTGTGAGGTATTAACTGGAAATTGTCCACTTTTGTTAAGCATCTGTTGGGTTGTTTAATTCTGATAACTTGTTGCAGTTAAACTCTTTTTTCTAGAGGCTCCTTTAGCTGTTTAAAACTTTCATTTAAAGGCTCACTGCTGCTTTTCAGCTGGGAGATACATTTCTGCAGTTTGTTTCCCACCCTCCCTCCCTGTTGGTATAGTGTTTTTCTCCCTGTTGGTATAGTGTTTTTATAGTTGATGGCTTTGCAGTTGCCCACCCCTAGCGTAAATTTGATCTGGGACCCTCCTCCCAGTCTAGTGTCATTACCTCATTCTACCCAGTACAGGGAGAACATTTGAGAAGGCCAATCTGCTTAGTTTCTGCTACTCCTTTCTCTCTTTCCACTTAAAAAAAAAAATTATCTGCTTTTACTGTATTTGTGTTTCTTCCTACTTTATTTTGCTTTTGCGTCATCTTAAAAGTACTCAGTTGTATTTATTACTGCTTGGTGTAACTCATTCTAAGCCTTTTAGTTTAAGCACTTGGGCTTCAGACCAGTTGTTTTACATTAGGAAGGTTTGTGGTCTGCACTGTAGTGGCAGAACAGGTAGCTTACATCCTTATAAGTTGGGAACTGCTGATTGAGGGCTCAGTGTCTCTTATTCTAAAAGTGTATTAATTCTGGTTTAAGTACTTGGGCTTCAGGCCAGTTATTTTACATTAAGAGGGTTCGTAGTCTGCACTCTTGTGGGAGGAGAGGCTGGACTCTGCCCTTCTGAGCTGGGAATTTCTGGTTAAAGGCTTATAGTGCCTGCATATTTGAACTGCTTCTTATTGAAATTGATACACCTTGTTTGCTGTAGCATAGACTAGATCCAGGCCTGCTGAATCTAGCTTTGTTTGTATAACTTGAGCACTAATTCAGGCATTCTTTAAAGTATTCAATTGTATTTATTACTGCTTGGTAGTAACTTGATTAAAGTGTAGCTATCATTCTAAGTCTTTTGGATTAAGCACTTGGTGTTCAGACCAGTTGTTTTACATTAGGAAGGTTTGTGGCCTGCACTGTGGTGGCAGGACAGGTAGCTTACATCCTTCTAAGTTGGGAACTGCTGATTGAGGGCTCAGTGTCTGTTATTCTAAAAGTGTATTAGTTCTGGTTTAAGCACTTGGGCTTCAGGCCAGTTATTTTACATTAAGAGGGTTCGTGGTCTGCACTCTTGTGGGAGGAGAGGCTGGACTCTGCCCTTCTCAGCTGGGAATTTCTGGTTAAAGGCTTATAGTGCCTGCATATTTGAACTGCTTCTTACTGTAATTGGTACACCTTGTTTGCTGTAGCATAGACTAGATCCAGGCCTGCTGATTCTAGCTTTGTTTGTATGCTTGTTGTTTGTTTGCTTGTTATTTCCCTGAAAAGCTAATTCCACCTAAAACGCGGCTTTTCAGTGCTTCTGTGGATCCCTAGTGATATCTGCATTGCTTACTGTACTTATTTCCTTGTTTCACTTGAAAGAAAGTTACTGTTTGTCATTTTTGCATTTAAGTTACCTGTAACACATTGCATTTAAGTTACCTGGCACATGCTCACTAAAGCAATTATACAAGTCAGCACTAAAAAAATTAAAAGCACTACACCCTCACAAACTCCCCTTGAGGACCTTGTTCCCCATTGGCCTTTTTTTTCAATTATAAAGGAATTCCCAATACTATTCTAGCATGTCCAAAGGTCAGTTGTCAATCTCCTCTCCGGTCCAGCTGGTGAATCTGGGAATCTTGAGGCAATGTTACAATTGCCTCATGTACACAGACAACCCTCTCCTTCTCCCAATAAATTCCAACATGTGTGAGAGATGCAACCATATAGCCAAACTGGAGGCTAAGCTCTCTCAACTCAGTACTGGTGTAACCAGTCAGGAGGAGAAGGAAACCACACTCACTACAATTCCAATCTCACATAGACCTACCACAACAGCAAACCAAACACATAAACACACAAAAACATACTTGGAGGCTCTAAATAAAAATCTGCCTAAGCAGCAGAGATCTCCAAATTCAGACACCCAAGCAAATGCTACCCTGAAACAAAACACGTGCAACACATAGCTCACAAAGCCAGTGTGCCGAACAGTCACAGCTCTTAAGGCTAAACAACACACCTGATACACTTGTAATAGGTGACTCTATTGTCAGGCACACTGCCGTCCCGCTCACCAGGCTGAACAAGGAGAAGGTCACGGTGAGCTGCCTGTCGGGCGCTAGGATCCGCCACATAACACAAGCACTCAGGTCACTTCAAGGCAAGTACAAATATGACTCAGTCATTGTCCATGCTGGTGTGAATGACCTGAGATGTACCTCTGTGGACTACATGAAAAGAGACATAGAGGAGCTCTCTGAGCATGTAGCCCAGGCTGGTATGACCATGACCTTGAGTAGCATCTTACCCTCACCAAGAATGATGCCACAATATGAAGACAAGATGACCAATTTCAACAATTGGCTTAAGTATTGGTGTTATTCAAAGGGGATCCAATGCCTGTCAGCCTGGGATGACATGCTCGACAAGCCACGATGCTTCGCTAGGGACGGCTTGCACCTGTCACCCCTGGTCTTTCGGATATTGGCAAAGGCTCTTGCTACCCCGATAGTGCCTTTTTTAGGCAAGGCTCAAAAGATAAACCCACCTCCATAAGTATCACAAGGGATAAGAAACTAAGAATATGCTACTCAACGCCAGAAGTCCAAACCTCAAGATGCATGCACTCGAAACTCTCCTTAGTATGGAGAACATCTATATCTGTGCAGTAACAGACACGTGGTTCAAGGCTCCCGAGAGCACCCCAGAACTACCAGGTTATACCTCATACCATGCTTTTCAGCCCCAAAACTTGGACCGAACCACAAAAGGAGGGGGAGTATCAATATTCGCCAAAGATACCCACACCTCCAGGTCGGTGGCACAGCACAAAGCATCAGAGACTATCCATGTGCAACTAACACTGGGTAAAACTGCCTTCCAGTTTATAGCCTGCTACAGACCACCCTCCCAAACCCAGGAACCCCACTCGGCCTTCCTGAGAACACTGGAAAATATGAAGGTCTCTCCAAACACCATTATATTGGGCGACTTCAACTACCCAAACATAGACTGGGAGCATTACTCTAGCTCCAACACCCTAGCCCAAAGGTTCCTAGAATTTATAAACTCAAATGCTATGGAACAACTTGTTACCACTTCCACAAGAGGGGAAAACATACTGGACCTGATCATCACCAACATGGGGACTCTATGCTCCAGACCAGAAGTGTATCCCTCACTGGTAAGATCAGACCATAAACTAATCTCACTGGATATTCACATCCCGACCCCACCCCCTGCCCAGAAAACCACAGTGAAAAACTTCTCTAAAGCAAACTTTACACTCCTCAAAACTGAGGTGGAATCCTTTAAAGCCCCCGGGCCTGTGGAAAATATGGCCCAGACTGCAGAATCCTTTATAAATGCATTCTATGAACACCTTCAGGAATGCATGGATCATGCAATCCCAAATAAAACCAAGACCCAATCCTCCAAAGGCAGATGTCCTGTCTGGTGGACCCCAGCCATAAACAAACTATACAATAGAAGGAGGAAGCTACTACATGATAGAGCAAAATCCCAAAAAGGGAAGGCATCTCTGATCAGTATTAGCAAAAACTACGGCACTCATAAAATCGTCTAAGGCCAGCATCGAGAGAAAAATTGCACAGGACACTAAGGATAATCACAAGGCTTTCTTTAGTTATGTTAGGAATCTGGGTGGGAATTCCCAGATATGCTCAGAATTAGTCCAAAATGACAAAAAATACACCGAACCCACAGACATCACCAACATCCTAGCTGACAGGTTCAGCGCAAACTTCTCCCCTCCCCACCAAAAGGGCAAATATCTATCCCAGCAGAGTGCTGCCCCCCTGACATCTCAGATGCTCAGGTAAGAGCTGCCCTCTCCAAAGCAAAAAACACAGCATCAATGGGACCAGACGGTGTCCCGGGCTGCATCCTACATGAACTCCAAGAAGAGCTAAACCCAAACATAAAACTACTGTTCAATCTCAGCCTTACTACAGGATATGTACCCAAAGAGTGGCGTACAGCAACAGTGGTCCCTCTCCACAAAGGTGGTGCCTCAACGGATCCTGGAAACTATCGCCCCATAAGCCTGACTAGCTTGGTCTGCAAAGCTATGGAAAGGATCATCATGGACCTCATAAATAAAGATATTGGGGACCTACAGACACTGGATTCTACCCCGTTCGGCTTTGTTAAGGGCAGATCCTGCCTCTTAAACCTGGTCAATTTCTTTGAAACCGTCACCAAGGCATTGACGAGGGGAAGGTGGTCCACACAGCCTACCTGGACCTCACAAAAGCCTTCGATACAATACCCCACTCGGGCATTATAGATAAGCTCACCTGCTTAAATATAAACCCCTATGTCACTAGATGGGTTGCAAACTGGCTGAAGGACAGAACCCACATGGTTAGAATTGCTGGAGCCATGTCAGACTTCAAACCAGTTACAAGTGGCGTCCCACAAGGCTCAGTCCTGGGACCTCTCTTGTTCGGTATATATTTCTCGGAGGTACAGGCCAACACGGGAGGACTGTGGCTGACCAAGTTCGCAGATGACTGCAAACTGGGCACCATAATCAACTCTCCAGCTGACACAAGCATCCTCCAAAAGGGCCTCATAGAAACAGACAACTGGTGCCAGAGCCATGGCCTCAAGCTAAATGCCAAAAAGTGTATAGTCATCCCCTTTGGCAAAAACAAAGTGCCCACAAATTACCACATAGGTGGTAATCCATTAAGTACAGAAGAAGTAATTAGGGACCTGGGGACCCAAGTTGATAGCAATCTCTCATTTGACAACCACGTGGCCAAAGTGGTTAGAAAAACATTTTATATAGCCCACCTAATCATGAAGGGATTCACATCTAGATCAGGGGAGGTCATTGTGCCTCTTTACTCATCCCTCATCAGGCCCATAATTGAGTACAATGCCCCTTTTGGGATGGACCTTACCAGACACCTGCAGCAACTGGAAAGACCCCAAACGTACCTCACCAAGAGGATCAAAGGGCTCAAACAGATGCCATATGCTGCCCGGTTAAAGAAACTCCATCTCTACTCAGTGGCATACTGCCTGCTCAGAGGCGATCTGTGCCTGACGTATAAAGCAATGTCCAACCCAGAATTAATGGACATGCAGCACCTCAGAAAATCCAAATCCCATCGAGCCATGTGCTCGAGAGACTAGAACCTCAGCACTGAAATAAATAGGACATGCTGGAGGGACAGATTCATAACCCAGAGGCTCCCTTCACTCTTGAATAAAATCCCAGTCCAGGTTAGGCAGAGTCCCTCATTGACTCTATTCAAGGGGAATATTGATGAGTGGATGGGAGATCGTAGGTTTACCCCGGGTATCACTTCTGTGTCACTATTAGACAGAGGCACAGTATACTAACCTCGAAATTGGGCATAGCAAAATGGGTGGCAAAAGCCAAACACACTCTGGCTAGGCTTATAAATGCCCTAGGGCAGATAGCCTAGTATGAAACTATGAACCTATGAACTTGAAGATTGTATGATATTAGCTATCAGGAAACAAAGGAAACCCAGAAAGCTGAAGTCTAATATAATGCCCCACCTGTGAACCCGAAGGTGACAGGACAAGCAAGAAACATATTACAAAGCATTATTCCAGATAAAATCATTTTAGCTAGCATATCTAGGAGACTCCCTTTCTGATGATCTTGTGGAAGAAATAAAGATGCCTTTTGAAGTTTCAAGCAGTCTGCTCAGTTAAGTAAGTAGATGGATGAGTGTTCTTGTTCTGGATAGAGCTATCTATATTCCTCCCACAGGAGGGAGTCAAAGAGAGTTTCCTAGTTCTGCTAGCTGAAGTGATTTTATCTGGACTAATCCTAAGTATAATATCTAAAAGGGGGAAGGTGAAAGCAAATGTGAAAATAGAAAATGTGCAACTGAAATTTGTTTACAGTATTCAGATTAGGGTTTGATTCCATCAAGACATAGACATGTTTTTACTGCTAATTAGACTATACTTTTGAAATGACTTCATAACAATTGTCTGTGTCAGGGAAAGAAGGAAACCGCATGTGAAAAGTTTCTGAAAGCAAGTGAAAAAGTGTCCACTCATCTAAGAACCTGTAGACATTGTCCAGTTATAAACGATAAAAGAAATATATGAATTGAGTGATGCTTTACAGTGTCAGACGGCAGAAGTGAAGGGTGAAGTGTACAGAGAAGGGAAAAATGTTAGCACATGTATTTCATTTTTGATAAGCTTTCATTAGAAGATGGATGTCTGAGTGATTTCAGTATATAACTGATGATGTTATGTGATCCTATCTCGCCTACATTCTGAATGATGGGTTCGGAGCCGATCCCTCGGCTCCGACTCGGCACGCTTATGCCAAAGAGCGAAGTCTCTTATTGGCTGAGCTTACTATATCCCAGGATGCACCACTGCCAGTCCCCCAGATCTCGTTTGCCGCTTCAACTGCAAAGACGTGGTCTCGAGCTGGCTGGGCTGAGTAGCTTTTATTAACTACTTTTTCTGTCAGTTTTTTGCTCTTTTATATCACAAAAGCCGTTTTAACGGCTATCGCTGCCTTTGTGTACGTTTGAGTTGTGAAATTTGTGGTGTGTGATTGGGTTGAGTTTGTTTCGGCCCCCCTTACAATCCAGGGCCTTTTCGGTCAACCTTTGTAACTGAAGTTTTAGTGGTTTAAAGTTCCCGGTCATTACAGCTAAGGTTGTGTTTTACACTTTTACTGTAAGCCTTGGGTTTTTTTGTCACAAGCGAATCTATAGTTGTTAAATTTCCTGTCAGAAATTGTTTAACATCATGTCTCAAACCCCTAGGCCTTCGGGCTTTAAAAAATGTTCTAAATGTGCTTTTAAGATGTCTGTTACTGATGACCATCTACTTTGTGTATATTGTTTAGGGGCAAAGCACTTGCAGGAGTCATGCAGCGTATGTCACGCTTTTTCCTCAAGGGTCCTCCAGGAGAGGAAAAATAAATTGATTCTCAAGGGGTTAATTAAACCCTCCTTTGAAGAAGCCTTGTCTTCCTCTCCGGCTCCTGCCAAAAAGAAAAGGGCTTCGGTTCCGACCAGTCCGTCGGATCCGACTGCCAAGAGACCTAGGCAGGCCTCTCCTTCAGCTCCAAAGACTTCGGAGCCGAGGTCGGAACGGTCTGCCTCGATGCCTCCAGTATCGACTCCTCGGGCTTCGGAGCCGATGGCTGGGGCATCGAGAGGCGGGTCACCTCGCCGGCTCCACTGCTCGGAGCCGACAAGGGTCGCCGCTCAGACACTTCCTCCTCGGCGCCAAGTCTACCTCGGCACTGATGGAATCTGGTGTGTGTTTCCTCGGCGCCGATTCTCATCGAGTCGCCTGAGCCGGTCCCCTAGTCCCTTGGGGCCGAGGAGAGGTCTTCTCGAACCCGTTCTGTTTCCTCTCGGTCTTGAGAATGTCGGATTCTGATATAGACAGGGTGCTCCAAAGACTGTTCCAGTCCCCAGTCTTCCAAAATTTGTTTCGTTCCGACCCAGTTGGCTTCGGAGCCGATGACCATGACCCACCCCATTGCCATTCCTCCTCCGACTGCTTCGGCTCCGTGAGCAGGTGCTCTTGGAGCCGGTGGAGATCTCAGGGTCGGCTCCGACCCTTACTCCAACCCGGGCCCTCGGGTCCGAGTTTGGTACGCGGACTTCTTCGGCTGGACCCGAGGGTGATGTTTCGGGACCTATGCTTTCGGTTCCGAGCCTCCCTCTCGGTGCTTCGGCTGCGGGACTTCCGTCTACCATCATGGCTCCGGAGACCGGACACTCCCAGGATTCTGGGGGTCCGGCTTTCAGGGCCATGAGGAGTGCCTTGGCCAAATCCTCTTCGGCCATCTCTCCGGTTTTACCAGCACCTTCCCTGGGCGTGGAGACTGGGTCTTTGGCAGTTCCCCTGTCCGTAGCCAGCGGAGCCCCGAGGCCTGAGGTTACCCCCAGTGGGGGTTCCCCTCCTCCTGAGGGTTCTTCGGAGTTGTCTTCGGAGGAACCCCCAAGGAAGAGATCGTGCAAGAGGAAGCACGTGGACTCCCCCGAGTCTATTACATCGGACACTGATATGGATGATGCGGAGGGGTCCCCTAAGTCGTCCTCGGATGATGTCTCATTTGCAGACATCTTAGAGATCCTCAAACAACGAGGCGGCTGGATATCCAAACCCCCCTCTGCGGACGAATCAGTGCTCCTCAAGGCCTTTGGGGCTCAGCCCTCCGCCTCCTGGGTGTCTCCGCCCTTCGACGAGCTTCTGGATTTAGTTTGTCGGGCTGGGAACATCCGGATACCGTGGAACCAGTCCCTTCTCGTCCAAACAAATTTTTATCTGCTCCCCCCGAGAAGGAGTTCCTTACTAAAGGCGTGGCTGTAGATGCCATGGTGGTGGCATCTGCTACACAACAGGACGTGGCAGAGGCTTCAACGTCCATCCATCCTCCTAATAAGGAGTCTAGGAGTATGGATAGGTACGGGAAGCGCACCCTGACTTCAGCGGCCTTTACCTTAAGGTCTCTGAATTATTTGGCACATTTTACCAGGCTTCAGAGGGATCTGGTCAAGGAGTTGTCAGATTCCCTCTCGGTAACCTACCTGAGCAGCTAGCCCGGTCCGTTAGCTCTCAGTTGGCTATCCTTACGTCAATTGCTAACTCGTCCATGAGGCTCATTTCCTATGCGGCCGAAGGGTAGAGCGGCAGGCACAGGCGTGGCTCTCGAGACAAGCCTGGCTCCGCTTGTGTCAGTTTCTTGGAGGCCTTCAAGTCTTCCTTCACGCCGCTCCCTTTGATGCGTCGTCATTGTTTGGACCCAAGGTGAAAGACACCCTTACGCACTGTGAGCAACAGGCAAAACCGTTATGTGCCCTAGGGGCCCGTTGTTCCACTCCCTTTCGCCTTACCCCACGGCCAAAGGAGGGGAAAATGTGGTTCCGAAAATCTCGCAAGTTTTTCTCCCAACAGCAGGAAGATTCCCCGTCCAGAGGCAGAGGGCGGGGAAATTTTTCAGGGAGACGCCGTCCCAGAGGCGGCAGAGGGCCCGCAATTCTGGAGACCGCGAGTCCTTTCGTGGCTCTTCAGCCTCCCACACGTCATGAGGGATTGCCCGGCTGTGCTGCTCCGGAGCCAGTCGGGTGTCGTTTCGCCAAGCACCTAAAAGCCTGGGAGTCAATCACTCAGGACAGATGGGTGCTTCGGATAATTGCCGGAGGTTACACCATCCCATTCAAATACTCACCCCCTCCGTCCAAGAGAATCCCGGACCCACCACCCAGTCAAAGGGAAATAGCAGCCGCAGAAGCTTTAAAGCTGCTAGAAAAAGGAGTCATCCAACCGGTCCCCACAGACCAGATCGGATCAGGAAATTACTCCAGGTTCTTTTAGTGCCAAAAGACAGGGGACCTGAGACCAATATTGGATCTCAGCAGACTGAACCAATCCGTCACGAAATCCAAATTCCGAATGGTCACGTTGCAATCCATTCTCCCGTTGTTGGAGAAGGATGTTTGGATGTGCTCCATAGACCTCAAGGACGCCTATTATCACATACCGATACATCAGGCGTCCAGAAGGTATCTGCGCTTCAGCCTGGGAGTCAGTCATTACCAATTTTGTGTGCTGCCCTTTGGTCTCACCACAGCCCCCAGGGTGTTCACCAAGTGTTTGGCAGTAGTGACAGCTCACCTGAGGAGTCTTGGATTCCAAGTGTTTCCCTATCTCGACGACTGGCTCCTGACTGCCACCACCAGGCATCTACTAATGGACAACCTCAAAGCCACCATCTCCCTGGGTGTTTCCCTAGGGATCACATTCAATTGGTCAAAGTCTGTCTTGCTGCCCTCTCAGCGCATAAAGTTTATAGGAGCAGAGATAGACTCAAGATTGATGCGCGTCTTTCTTCCTGCCGAAAGGATTCGAACTTTACAGGGCCAAGTTCAAGCTCTGATCTCGAGATCCAAAGCCCCAGCCAGGATGGTCCTACAGGTTCTAGGCTCAATGTCGGCCACGGTACTTTTAGTTCCTCTAGCAAGGTTACACATGAGGATTCTTCAGTGGCTCTTGTCAACTCAATGGTCCTTTCAGGATCTTCCCCTCAATCATCACATCATGATTACGGAAATATGCAAAAAGGACCTTCGCTGGTGGCTTCAGACATCCAACTTGGATCAGGGAAAACCCTTTGTTCTCCCCCCTCCAGTGGTTACCCTGACGACAGATGCCTCCCAGATAGGGTGGGGGGGGGCATTGTCTGGGCAGGCTAGTTCAGGGCTCCTGGCTTCCGAACGAAGCTCTTCTCCACATCAACGTGTTGGAGATGAGGGCTGTACTTCTATCCCTACAGGCCTTACACAAGTTTCTTCCTCAGGGCATCATTGCCGTCCACACAGACAACATGTCGGTGGTTTGGTATCTGAACAAACAAGGAGGGACCAGATCGTATCCCCTTTGCAGAGAGGCCATGAGAGTGTGGGAATGGGCTGTGGCTACCAACCGCTTCTTGGTAGCGACCCACATCCCGGGAAAGTCAAATGTATTGGCGGACAAATTAAGCAGGACAATTCTCTCTCCTCACGAATGGTCTCTAAACCGCACAGTAGCAGCCCAGGTTTTCAAGAGATAGGGGACGCCGTGCTGCGACCTATTTGCAACTCCACAAAACACCAAGTGCCAAAGGTTCTTCTCCTTGATTCCACATCAGGAAGTACCAGCCATGGATGCTCTAGCACAACCTTGGCCAACAGGGCTACTTTATGCCTTTCCTCCAATTCCACTCCTTCCCAAAGTTATTCAAAAAGCTTCTCAACTAGGGTCTTCAATGATCCTGATTGCCCCATACTGGCCTCGTCAGATATGGTTTCCTTACCTGAAAAAGCATGCAGTGGACGATCCGTGGACCTTAGACCTGATCCCGGATTTGCTAATCCATCAGTCGGGACATTGGCATCAGTCCCTTCAATCTCTGAAATTGACAGCTTGGCTCCTCCACTTCCAACCTTAGTTAGAAGTCACGCACTAGACCCGGAAGTTGTTCACATTTTATCTTCGGCCCACAAACCCACCACTAACAAATTGTACCTCAGTAAGTGGAAGAGGTTTGCTATATGGGCTCAACTCAAGGGCTTAGACCCTATCACTGCTCCTGTCCCAGAGGTTTTGAAATTCTTAACATCCCTGTTTAATCAGGGATCTTCTGTCTCAACTATCAAAGTTCAACTAGCTGCTATCTCTAAGTTCCATGAATCCACGGATCCTCCTTTGATGAGCAACAGACTATGCAAAACATTCATTAAAGGTGCGAGTCTGTTAAGACCACCAGTTTTTCATCCTGCACCTCCGTGGGATCTTGATTTGGTGCTTGGCGCATTAACATCTCCCCTTTTGAACCGGCTGCTACATGAATTAAAATATCTGTCTTGGAAAACGGCATTCTTAGTGGCTATTACTTGACAAGAAGAGTCTCAGAGCTTCAAGCCCTGTCTATTAAACCACCGTATTTGATTTTCCACAAAGATAGAGTATCACTCAGGCCTAATCCATCCTTTGTTCCAAAGGTCTGCTCTAGTTTCTGTCTTCAACAATCTCTAGAACTACCAGTTTTCTTTCCGAAATTCTCTAATGAAGCAGAATACACTCTCCATAAATTGGATGTTCACAGGCAATTACGTTTTTATTTAGACAGGACTCAGCAACTTCGTAAGTCAGACCAGTTGTTTGTGTCCTTCTCAGATAATAAATTGGGTCAAACCATCACGAAAGCTACAATCTCAAAATGGATCAGAGATTGCATAACTCAGGCCTATTCTTCTTGAATAAACATCTTACATCATCTATCAAAGCTCATTCTACCAGAGCTATGGCTACTTCTATAGCCTTTCATTCCAAGCTCGCTATATCGGAAATTTGTGCTGCGGCTACTTGGTCCAACCCGCACACTTTCATTTCCCACTACAAATTGGATGTGGCATCTAAAGGACGAGCATCATTTGGTTCCACGGTACTCAGGAGTGTTTTCCAGTGAGCCACCCAGGATTCAGGTGCTAGGACGCTGTCCCATCATTCAGAATGTAGGCGAGATAGGATCACATAACATCTTTTAGTTATGTACTCACCATAACTTCAGATGTTTGGGATCCATCTCGCCTACATTCCTGATACCCACCCCTTCCCCTGCCTTGCAGATCAGAAGAGATGGAACGGTTTTGAGCTCCACTGTTTTTATCTTGTTTCATCTGACGATGTTATATAAGCAGGGTATGCATGTGTGCATGTATGCGGACAAACTAGATCTGGGGGACTGGCAGTGGTGCATCCTGGGATATAGTAAGCTCAGCCAATAAGAGACTTCGCTCTTTGGCATAAGCGTGCCGAGTCGGAGCCGAGGGATCGGCTCCGAACCCATCATTCAGAATGTAGGCGAGATGGATCCCAAACATCTGAAGTTATGGTGAGTACATAACTAAAAGATTTGCTTCCTGCCAAGTATGAAAAATTCTAGCATGACAAAAGTGTAGAATGTTCTGTTCTTTGTAGAAAGTTATTTTAAGGAATTTGGAACTCATGCCTAATACAGAAAATTATAAACACAGAGTCAAGAGATCTTAGCAGAAGTAATGCTGCAGTGTTTATTTTTAATTGGTCAGTGGTTATTCTAAGATTAATACAATAATGTTGCTTTTAATCAGAAAATGTATAAACAATGTATGATTCTGCTGCTCAAGGAGACTGGACCTTGATTTCCTATTCTCCTATGTACGCACCTTTCTTTGCAGTAAAAGTAATTGTTATTCTCAGCTGAACTGTGTTGTGTGTACATTGTTCCTTAACATACCCTAATGTTTAAACAGATCATCAAACCTTGGAGAGGGGGCAAATCACATGCCCACTTTTCTCAGTTTTGGGACTTGCAATTTTAGTCCACATACTTACAACAGTCAATTATTAATGTACTACATGAATATAGGGTCCGCATAGTTAAGCAAATGGAGATGAGAAAGACTGGTCATTTCACTATAAAGGTCCACACAAGGGTATCCAATTCATTTCCAGTGGTACTGAAGTATGAAGCAGTTGTAGGGTAAGCACTAGAATTCTTGGCCAGTGGCAGTGCCATTCATGCCAGTGATGACCCTCCATGAGCCTGAGCTACTGTTTGCAATCTATGTGCCTCCTCAACAGTGAGTGACATTCATTAAGATTGACTTAGTGTGCCTTGTGTATTGATGTGACACCAACACACTGCAAGTACACTGCTGGTTCCTGGCTATGACAAATATGTAGTTTGTGTTTGTGTTATTCAAGCAGCAGTGCATGCCACACTAATTACTCAGGATATTGTCTAGGTAACTATGTTGTCATATAAAATAAGCAAATATACACTGAAAGAGACAAGGAATACCAGAAACTTGGAAACCCTTAATTCATTTGTCAAGGTTAAGCACTTTCATCTTATAAAGTATAAAAACTTCATCAGAACAAAATCTCTAGCTATTTACAATCTTAATATACCTTTGGTTTAAATATCTTGCCATATGCTTAACGTACTATGTCCACTGCTAGTTTACCTTTGATGTGGCTGTTTTTGTGACATGCTGTTGCACCACATCTATGCAGCACACATTGTAGGAGTCTCCCATTTCCATTCTTGAATAGCATGTTTGTGGTAGCTTATTTAATTAAATTTCCAAGAAAGTTTATATTAATCCATTATTCTCTGGCTATGCTTGCCTGTTGCTTCTGTGGGTAATAAAACTATTAATATTTGCTGAATGCTTTCCCTTCATGTCATGCATACTGATGATACTTTATTTATCTCTCTCTCTCCCATCACCTGTTATCTTTTGCAGATTAATGTTTTCACTGTGTTTATTACTTTACATGAAGGACTTCCTATGTGGCCTTCTATCCTCTGCGAGCTTGTCAGTACCTTTGAGTGCTCGAGAGTGCCTGTATCACTAATTGTTTTTGCTGGTCTAGTTTGCTGCTTTGTCCTTCTCAGCATTGTCTCTCCCTTTGGTATTTCCCCCCACCTCCATTCATTTCACTCAGTCCCCTCCCCTCTACTTCCCCTTCCTCTCCCTAAGTCTTTATCTAATGGTGTTACCTGTGGTGCCATTTCTTTTTAAATGAACATTCCTGCCCCTTGATCACTGCTGCGATCACTGTGTGTGTGCTCACCGGTAAGTTACAATGCCCAATTACTTTTGTATGTGCTAAGCAGCTTTGTATAATATATTTTGGTCTTACTGCTCTGTTCATTGCTCTGTAATTACACAATTACTGTTGCTAGGTCTCATTCTTTGCTCTGTGCCTGACTTGCTCCACCTTTGTTGTATCCCTGTCTGTTTTTACTATTTAATTTCAAATGCAAGCTTGCTAACTGATTTTTGGCCGAAATTCCCATCCCTGTGGTACATCCTAAACAGTGTGGAAACTCTCTAGCTGTGCACAACTTGGTCAGAACTTCCCAAATTATTTTGCTTTCCTAATGTGCAGAGCATTTAAATGTGATAATTCACATGCTCCTGTGTGGCAAATGCTTACCAGCATACTATATCCTTACCCACATCCTCCCAGGTCAGAGCCTGCTCATCTAAGCTCACTCTTAAATGTATGCGGGCATTTTATGTGTTTAGTCTCTGCCCTTGTTTAGTATTCAGCATTTCTGCTTTGCTACCTGACCTAACTGATTCCTACAAAACAGTTTAATAGTGTACCCTATTTTCAATGGCGCATAACGCTTAGAGCATGTCCAGCAGTGCCTTCCTCCCATATAGTGTATTGTAAAATATCTTTCAGCCCTGATATGATGCCACGTACTCAGCATGTCCCAGTATTACTAAACGAGTCAGTCCGACCACCCCTATTAATATAACAGAAGTTTGAGAAATACAAATAGCCCCAATACATGCAGGATCTAAATGCAGTACCACCAATCACTTAACGTGTTGTTCCCCTGACAAGCTCTTGCAACTGGTGTGCTCAAAGGGGGATATACAGAATATTTTCTACACTAATGCCTTGTGTTTGCAATACTTCTGCTGTAGTCACTTCTGGCCAAAAAATGCCTTAGCTCCTTCTGTAGTCTGTTATCTGCAAAGTGAATAAGCTGCTGTGGTCAGTTCTTATAGAGCAACTTGTATTTGTATATGCTGACTGTATAGAGAATAAGTTCCTGCTGTTGTTAGTTCTCCTAGAGCAACTCAGTTTTGCATATGTACCCATTGCCTATTGAATTGCATTAACTGTGCTGCTTCCATTTAATGCTTTTATTTCTCCCTGGAACTGCTCTCATATTTCCGTTCTGAACTGTCTTTCCCTCTTCTTTTGTGCTGTACTTATCACATGTAACTGGATCTCTCAAGCCTATCCTATTACTGCCTCTCTCAGTTCTCCCATGTCTCTATATTAAAGTACTTCTCTCTCTTTTTCAGCTCGCTCTGGTATTTTTCTCTCAGGTTTCCCTCTTCTACAGTTCCATTTAGACTGAGGAACATACCTCCAAAAGAAGAAATCCAGGGATATTCTGATAAATAACCCCCTCCATCTGTGTGCATGTGCAATACTTTTTGTTAAAGCTTATTTTTTAAGGTGTTTGTACTGCTAACCCATAGTGCACACTAGCAGTTCTGCAAAAGTCCCTTTTCCCAACTCTCTCTCCTCCAGCCACTTCGCTCTCCCTAATAGGTAAATTCTGCATTTTACTCTTCTCAGGAATGCCACTAGGTGGCGATATATGCCCATCATTGTATTAGGTAACTTTCAATACTTTTTCCCTGCTCCCTGCAGCTCTAAGGCCTGTTGTCTTTTCCCAATGTTTTTTCACAATTGTCACACCTGTTTAATTCTCCTTGAATCAGTCCAAACCTTAACTCATACGTAACATACCTCCAAGCACGTCAGTACCTTTGAGTGCTCGAGAGTGCCTGTATCACTAATTGTTTTTGTTGGTCTCTTCTGCTCCTTGTCAGCTCTAAAATATATGAACTGGAACCCTGTAAAAACCCTCCCTCTTGACAACGCTGTTACATACTTCAATACTACATTCAATAATCTGCTAGATAGCTTTGGTCCCCCTAGAACTAAAAGATTCAAAATGAAATCCACCTCTTGGCTAACTAAAGCAACTATTACACTCATGCATCTCCGCGATAAATCTTGGAAGGATTACCATAAATCTAAAATAGCTAACACCCTTACTGAGTATAAGCAACTTCATAATAAAGTGAAAAAACAAATTGCTTTAGACCAAAAGTCCTACTACTCCAAGCTTCAAATCAATCATAGATCAAACCCACAAAAATATTGGAACAGTATATCTGCTCTCCTCTCTCCTGGCAAAAATGACAATCCCTGGCCTGACCCTAACTCTTCAGATCATATTGGAGCTACCCAATTCAATTCTTTCTTTATTGATTCAATAGTCAAGCTCACCACATCATTCTCCAATAACACTTCTACTCCACCCTCATCCCATACCCTCAACTCTAGTCCCACTGACATCAGCACTACTCATCACTCCCTTTACCATACACCCCATCTCTCTACACACCATAAAAACTTCTACTAAAACTAAAACCATGCTCTCATGCCCCAGACAATTTTCCATTTAACTTTTTCAAGCTAGCTGCAGAAGGCATAGCCCTTCCTATCACGATACTTATCAACCATTCAATCAAAGTATCCTACGTACCCCTCCTCTGGTAGAAAGCATTCATCATTCCCCTCCACAAAGGAGGCAACAATACTGAAATTTCCAACTGTCTATCCTATAGCCATCATGTCCCTTATCTCAAAAGTCCTTGAGAAATGCATACACTTGCAACTCCTTCCCTACCTTCTAGACAATCAACTTCTTTCTTCAACTCAACATGGATTTAGACCTGGACATAGTACTACCACTGGCCTTCTCTCCTTTCTTGATGTCATCAACCATGCCCGAGACTCTGGCAACATTGTATCTACCCTTCTCCTAGACTTATCAAAGACCCTCGATACTGTTTCCCACAAACTTCTCTTGTCCAAAGTCTCTCTTCTCAGTCTCTACCCTCCTCTGTTAACTGGTTTTCCAGTTATCTTTTTAATAGACAACAAGCTGTCAAGTGGAACAATAGTACCTCTTCTTTCTTTCACACACCAGCAGGAGTTCCACAAGGCTCTGTACTGGGTCCCTTACTTTTTAACATCTTCATTAATAATTTTCATCAGTGCATTCCTAATACCAAACTTGTCCAAAATGCGGACGATTCCACTATGATTTGCTATGCTCAATCTCTCCCCAAACTCATGCAACTAACACAAGATGCCTTCTCTTGTACTGAGTCTTGGATGCAGAATAATCACCTTGCTGTCAATGCATCCAAATCCAAAATCATGATGTTTACCCCATCTAAAAACAACTCTGTCAATAAAAGTTCCTTCTCCATAGTCAGTCAGAATAAGATTCCCATTGAAATAGCCTCTAATACAAAACTTCTAGGTGTCATCATTGATGAAGATTTAAAGTCGGACATTCATATACTAACTAGTATTAAGAAAACACATCAAAAGCTTGGAATGCTTTATCATCACAGCCGTTACCTCACTCTCTCATCCAAACATCTACTCTCTATTTTCTACCTCATCTCCTCTCTCTTGTATGGAACCTCTCTCCTCACCAACCTTCAATCCTCCCTAAAGTCAAAACTGTCATCCTGCTACAATAAAATCTCTAAGTCTGCTACTGGGACCAAATCCTCCTCCCACCACTGTGATGCACTCCACTCCTTGAACTGGCTGGACCTCCCCCACTATCTCTTGCATTCAACTGTTAACTGCTCACAAACTCATTTTCAAACTCTCTAACTGCCCTTCCCTCTCCTCCATACTCACCTTGCATCATCCTGACAGACTACTCAGGTCTAGTAACCAGAACCTCCTCGAAGTGTACAAATGCTTACGAGCACCTGGGCAATTTCTCCTATCTTTCTCCCTCGCTCGTCTATGGAATTTACCCCCCCCACATTCGAATCACCCAAAACCACTCCATCTTCAAGACTTTTCTCCATTCCCATCTCTCTTCTCACTAGGAATGCTCATGCTCTCACCCCATCTGACCCCCTCTATATAATTTCTGTTCCTCCATCTTTTTTTTTCTCTCCTTTCTCATAACTCACCCCAGTGACTCCCTTCATTGCATTTCCACTCCCTCTCTCTTTCCTCCTTTCTCATAACTCAACCTAGTGACTCCCTTCATTTCATTTCCATTCCCTCTCCCTTTTTACTTTCTCATAACTCACCCTAGTGACTCCCTTCATTTCATTTCCACTCCTTCTCCCTTTGTTCCTTTCTCATAACTCACCCTAGTGACTCCCTTCATTTCATTTCCACTCCCTCTCCCTTTTTCCTTTCTCATAACTCACCCTAGTGACTCCCTTCATTTCATTTCCACTCCCTCTCCCTTTTCTCCTTTCTCATAGCTCACCCTAGTGACTCCCTTCATTTCATTTCCACTCCCTCTCCTTTTTCCTTTCTCATAACTCACCCTAGTGACTCCCTTCATTTCATTTCCACTCCCTCTCCCTTTTTCCTTTCTCATAACTCACCCTAGTGTCTCCCTTCATTGCATTTCAACTCACTCCGTTTTTCTCCTTTCTCATACCTCACCCTAGTGACTCCCTTCATTTCATTTCCACTCCCTCTCCCTTTTTCCTTTCTCATAACTCACCCTAGTGACTCCTTTCATTTCATTTCCACTCCCTCTCCCTTTTCTCCTTTCTCATAACTCACCCTAGTGACTCCCTTCATTTCATTTCCACTCCTTCTCCCTTTGTTCCTTTCTCATAACTCACCCAAGTGACTCCCATCATTTCATTTCCACTCCCTCTCCCTTTTTTCCTTTCTCATAACTCAGCCTATTCACCTTTCACTGTTCTACTCTTTTGCTAATTCTTCTTACCTCTCACCTCATGAAACTGAGTGCATAAGTGCCTGCACTCCAAATTATACTTATGTACTCCAAAATACTTAGCATTGAATGAAATTAAAACATATGTTACAATACCTTGCTCAAATGTTATTATTCTGTCTTCTATATTACTATGTTGCTCACATGTTATTATTCTGTCTTCTACGTTACTGTGTTTTAATAGTTTTTGAAAATTGTATTGTACTTGTTAACTGTTGATATTAGCTTTGTAATCGCTGTATATGGAGTTGTTCTCCCCAGGCCTCCACTGAAAACAGGCTCATTCTGGCCCAGTGGAGTTTCCCGGTTAACAAACTGCAAATAAATAAATATTATCACCTCACATTACACTGCAAAATGCATGGTAATGCAGATTTGCTTTAAGCCCAGATTATTTATTTTATTTAATTTATTTTTTTTAACTTCATTCCACTTTTTCTATAATACCCTGTATTATGTGGCTGTTTGTTACAAAAAAGGCTTTATACCTAATATTTTTGCAAATCTCATTTTTTGTGTTTTGAATGTCTTTCACGTGTTACACCCAGACAGATGTTAACACTTATGCTATTAACAGATGTTTTTAGTAACTGATTAACTGCTTTCTGGACACAAACAAAAATGACATCACATGCTCACTTCACCTATTACATGCAATATGTGCACGCTGTTTGAGTCTGCCTCTATTCAAAGGTCGCTTTAACTTCATGAAGGTAGGTAGCCTTACTCACATTTCATTAGTTGCTCACTGTCCCTTACATTATAGGCACTAAAATATGCAAGCCTCTGGCAGGAGAAAGAAGTCAATCAAATCTTAAACTTATAGCTATGGATGTATTCCATAACTATTACTACCTTTAAGCACAAGCTATTTCCTGTCTTTCCATCACTGCCTCTATCATGCATACCACTTATTTAAACATGATGTAAATCAATAAAATAAGGAGAAGACTGAAAAACGTGTAGACCGTGATGCGTGTCCATATAGGCCTTACTTCTTCATCTTCCCTACATGGCACATTTACTGCATTTTCACTTTACAAAATCAACAGCTGTTACTGCAAGGTTTTTATTGCTTTTATTATTTTTGTCTCCTTCTGTAATAAAATGAATATTTATTCAAAAAGTTGCCAGCTCATTAAAAAAATAAAATGAGGAAAAACGTTAATAAGGACCATGTGGAGTCGGTTCACATTGAGTAAAGAAAAAAAAACACATAGGTATATACATTATCAGTGTTGATGAAGACACTGGAGCTGACGCAACCATATGATAATGGAGTGTAATAACATTCTAACATATATTCAATATGTGTTACTTGTTAAAGGTTACAGTGCTTATTTTAGGTTACAACAAAATGCCAGCCCTAGTTATATAGATGAGGTAAAAAAAGTAATAACATTACAGCTTTACAGATTTCTAACTTGTAAAATGCTAAATTAGAATGCCAATACACATGTTGACTTACGGGGTTGAGAAACATTAACACATGACATGTTCGGCAGAGAATGATTTAAATCCTTTACTAAAGGCAAAATGAGAATTGTAAGGGAAAGACAATTGCCATTCTTCTCGCGAGCAGATATCAAATTCAACATAAAATTAGGTACAAGTTTTAAGGTTCTGGCTTTCCACGCTGCATCTCAAATGCTTGAAGACAGAATTTAATGTTCAGCAGCAAGGCTGCCTTTTAACGTTTCGTTTTCATGTCAAGTACCTTTAGGTATATGGAAGGTTCATGTCATTCTGTTATTACATTCATGGGCATACCTTATTCTCATTCTGTGCATTGAGAAACAAATTCTCATCTCAGGGGAATTCATTTCAGCTATGTTTTTTGAGATTTAAGCAGAAATAGATGTCTCAGGAACAAATCTCTGGCTAACATACAGATTACATTTGAATGTAGCTTAATATGTACCTTTATAGATCATAAACACATTTCAGAAATGTCCCAGTATTATATTATTTAAGCAATAACTTCTTCATGATGTGGATTGCACTGGGATTTATCAACACCTTTTTTTTTCTGCATGCACAAGAGATTACAGGTCAAGTGACAACCATCACTATGTAAGTGGGCAACACTTCTCAGTACATACAAAATGTATTAGCTTATTGTGCAACTCTGGTTTGTTTGTAATATTTTATGCAGCACAGAATAAAAGAAATCATCTCCTTATTTTGTTTTTATTTTAAATGTATCCTTTATTCTATAAAGATTTTTCCATATAATGCAACATATAACAAATAAGCTGATCAGAGTTATCTGGTATAACTTTTTTGCAACCTTTGCCTTGTCTACGCTATTTTTTGAGAGCTGCTGTTGCCCTGATTTGGACACCCAAAGTCATATTTCCCTTCTAATGAACTATATTACTTATCAGATAGAAAGCTATTTTATAAACATGGCTGGCATACTGATCAGTAAATGAAACCTTCAAAAAAAAACATAAGAGACAAATCCATCAGCAAGGTTAGATTTATTAATATGTTGCCTATACATTGTATCATCCTTTAACTCTTTGAATATTACTTACAGAATTTAGAGTTTAAAAGTTATGTGCCGGCTGGCAATAAGTTTGATGATGTAGGTTGTCACTTCTGTTCTATACTTTTACCACTGTAATTATCAATAGCGCATGTAATATCGACTGCTATTAGATCAAGATGTAGTAATGTCACAACAGATAAGGTTGGAATCTAACTAGAGTGAGGTATAACTGGATTAAGTGTGGTTTGGATAGATGAGGGTGGCGGACCAGAGGTGCATTCCTTCAACAGCACCTTAGTATAGTTCTTATTACATTCTAGTACTTCACACTCAGTTACTTTGTTTTCTTGGTCTTTAGGTCTACCTGCAATAGTGAGCTAAGCACAAGCTGGAGACATATGCCATGTAGGTAGGGCATGTTGTTCTTACTTTCTTGATGGTTATGGAGACCTTTTAATGAGCCCCATGGTGTGTGTGTGTGTGTGTGTGTGTGTGTGTGTGTGTGTGTGTGTGTGTGTGTGTGTGTGTGTGTGTGTGTGTGTGTGTGTGTGTGTGTGTGTGTGTGTGCATGTGTCTCTCTCTCTCTCTCTCTCTCTGTGTACACACTTCTTCATCCTTAGTTTTTACAAAGATATAACTCTAAGCCCTGTTTTCTATGGGCAAAGCACTTCATCAACCTCCTCCCAATCTTCCATTCAGCCCCTATGAGGTGACAATGATGCAGCAAGCTGGACCACTGCAATCACTTCGGGATGGACAAGCTAGCTGTGGTGACTGACTGCCATTCCTCCCATTTGCTTCGCTAGTACCAGAGCGGGTAGCTGAATCATGGGTAGCTGGGGTGCACAGGGCTTCATCACTCAACATCTTAAAATTAGAAGGCTGACACAAACCAGTGCTTATTTGGATACTTCAAATGTGGAAACAGGAATGATTCTGAGATCTGTTAAGATGCACTGAAATATGATTAGGACCCAGAGGAAAATAGAAATAACTTCAGATGGGTTTCCATTCTTATTAGGATGAATCAAAGGGCTATCTAGAGGTGATGGGTGATAAAGGCACATACTGGGTGCCTTGATCACAATGAAAGGTGAGACAGCAGTATGGCAACAGGTGGCAGCACAGGCTAAGAAGTTTGATGTCACTATCAAAGTATGAACAAATTACATGGCTTAGAATAGATTAGAGTCCATGCGATCATAAATGTCCTGAGACATACCTCCCTGGGCCATAACTGGATCATGTTCAAATGAGGTCCTAGTGAGGCTATTGGATTAGGGCCCCTGCCCCCACAGTCATTCTGGTGTACCATTGTTTCTTACCCGGTTACCATAACCACTTTTCTTCTTTGCTTTTGAAATTAAGACAGAGATACAGATTTAAATTTAAAGCTTTTTATTTATTTATCCTTTGTTTCTTAAGTTAGTCCCACAAGGCCAGTAGTCTTTTTTCATGGGAGACGTTTGGCGGTATTTATACTACTAGGGGAAATTTGGCCAGACCATTGGGGAAGTTCTTCCTACTTTTTTCTATAGTTCAGGTGGATATAAAAGACCTCCCAGCACCTACCACCAATGTAGGCAGATGAGGCCTCAGTTTAACATCTCATTCAAAGATGACACACACAAGGGTGCAGCAGCCACTTATTCTGCTCTGCATTGCTAAGAATCCATCTACATGGTATGGGAGTAGAACCCACAGACTTCTGCACCAAGGACAAATATACTAACTATTGTGCTACAAACACTGTTTACAATTCTAATAGCACAAACACTAATGGCCATTTGCTAAAAAAATAGCTGCACATTAAAAATAGACAGTGTGAACAACAGTAAACTTCTCTTCCCTTGAAGCACCCATCATTGAATATGCATTGAAGCTCACGTTCATTAAAAATGCATTGAAACTCACATTAATTGAAAATGCATTGAAACTCGCATTCATTGAAAATACACTGAAGTTCATATTCATGGAAATGCATTGAAACTCACATTCAATTGAAAAATGTACCTGGCAGTGGAAGATTAAGTGTACCTTGGTCCTTGGGCTGTTTTCAAACCATGGGCTCCCTGCATACATTTTTATGACCATGCATAAATGTGTGTGTTGCTTTATTCACCTTCCTGATCTCTTAAATGCATCAACAGTTATTGGAGTACATTTAAATTTGTATTTTTGAACATCTTATCCATTAAGGAGTGAAACAAAATGCATGAAGCAATAAATGACAAAAGTACCCATTTTGAACATTTCAACCAGCTGGTAGTTGGTGTAGAGGATTAAGGTTGTTGTTACCTGTAGCTAAGGTAAGGGTTCCAGCCTGAGCAAGTTAATTAACTAAACTTCCCTTTCTAACAAGGGCATTTCATGCAGGAACACACACACCTTTGCTGGTGCAAATCCACTTCAGAAGTTAAGCCTCCTGCTAACTGAGTAAAATCCTTCAACATTTGAAAAGAAAAGCTCTACAAATCTATTAAAAATCCACTTTCGACACACACAGACACACGCACATGCACACACCTGCAGACAAACACACACACACACACACACACACACACACACACACACACACACACACACACACACACACACACACACACACACACACACACACACACGTGAACACACACACACACACACACACACACACACACACACACACACACACACACACACACACACACACACAGAGGAATAGGAATATCTGCAAGTTGCTTTGCTGCAAATCCACTTCCACTTTGGAAGGGAAGTCAAGTATCTTGCTACAGTATGAAAAAGTCCACAGTCGTGACTGAATAAATCCAATGGAAACAGCATCAAATCAGGAAAATAAATGTTACATGTTGCTCTGTATATGTGTACTTCTAAAGCAGTATGCACGCAAAGCAGCATGCACAAGATGAGATGGGAAAACTTATTTTTTAAATAAATTAATGTTGTGGCCATCCAGGACCCCTCCTCCCAGCCAGACAGTGGGCCCTAGACAACTGCCTAAGTCAGCTAGTAATGGAAACAACTCTGCCCTGGACTATATAAAGAGAGAAAGGATGGAGATCTTGGACCCCCCCCCCCCGAGTATAACATCCTCACTGGTCAGGTTGGACCCAAAGCTGTCTCCTTTAAAATAAAAATAAAGCTTGGAACACCTCCTAACCCTAGACCTTTTCTGAATTATTCCACAACAAACTTCCAGCTTTTAGGTGACACCTTGTCAAAATTTCAGTTCCCTCCCCAAACCCAGGGAGCACAGTTGGCTATGTGGATTCATTCACAAAGTCCATGTACAACAATGTATACAGCTACAGAGATGCAGTGGTACCCCAGATAAGCACAAGATAAGCTAAAAAAAAAAAGTATCCATTAGGTCTTTAACCTAGTAATCACTGTGATCCTATAATCAAAGCAGTACAAGAGCAGGCTGAGAAACTGGGTGAGGGTCTTATACAAGTCACACGCATATAGGAATTTGCATAAATACTACCTGTTCGTGACTGCGATTAAGGAGTATGAAATAACTGAGAAGATGAAATACTTGAACTAATGGTATAATATTTAGCGGTCTGTCTTCACTGGGGAGTGAAGATTCACTTGGAAGGACACAGGCCTAAATTGGTGTTATGATATGTATGCTTTTATAAATGGACAAAGATCCTGCACTTATTCATAAGGGGAAGAGGAACCTTTACAATAAGTTTAAACTGATTATTGACAAATGAACTAGACTGTCTATTGTGATGTGCTGTCGGGATAGAGACAGAAAAAAATGAGCTGTGGAATGAAGTCCTCGCTATCCATGTCAATAAAAACAGCTAGTGGTGCAAATTGTAATGATGACAGTAAGACAGAATAGCAGTGGAAAAGTGTTGAAAATGGCAAAGACAACATAAACAAGCATGAGGCAAACGCAGGCAGTATAAATGTGTGAAAAATGCCTCCCTATTGAAATGTCACAGAGTGCTGACAGAATGAAAAAAAATAAAGATTGAAAATCCAGGAGAAGAGCGAATCTGGAACATCGCTATTCTCCTTTAAACTCCTTTTTTGCAGGGGGCAAGCCCCCTGTGTACCTTCTGAACTTATACATGCTAACTCTGAGATCACCATACCTTAGAGAAAAGGAAATATTCTGGAAATGGCCATCACAGGCGTAGTATAAATAAGTCTGCTTTTCAGCCATTCAGTTTCCATGTTTCGGGACTCGCTTTAGCGGGTCCAGACATTTTAAATGATTACAGAGAAAAATGGAAGGTTGTAAACTATTCTGAAAAACTCACATGGCTATACTGGTATTTCTGGATATGACCTGCTTATACTATGTGCGGATTTATTGCAGAATGACAAACATGTTAAGCGTGTGTGTGAATTTGTGGAAGTGATTACCCCAGTACTTTTAAACCACTGCAATAAGGACGTTTGAGTACATGAGACTTGATGAACAATAGCCCTTCCTACTGATATAAACTCTGTGTATGGAAACTAGGTGGGTTTTTATTGTCATATGAGGTGCAATCTATAACACAACCACTTCAAGGAGACAAATGATATATTCCCTAATGTACTGAGAAAGCAACAGTGGCAACAGTGTATTGAGGCATGTCATTACTATTCTATAGTCCGACACCTGTAAAAAAAGGAAAAAAAAAAAAAAAGAGTGTCTTCATTGTGTCCCTGAAAAGTCTCTGTAGCTAGTATGGGAAGTGCTACATATACAGTAGCTTGGTATCCAATGATATAGCAAGTCCATGCATTCCTCTACTTCCACTCTGTGGCCCCCTGGCCATATCTATCTATCTATCTATCTATCTATCTATCTATCTATCTATCTATCTATCTCTCTATCTATCTGTCTATCTAACTACCTATGACTGCATAATGTGTCGGTTAATATGCAGCCATTCCCAGACATGTACATCTACCATCTGGTGTGAGGTTAACTGTGTGTGTGTGTGTGTGTGTGTGTGTGTGTGTGTGTGTGTGTGTGTGTGTGTGTGTGTGTATGTGTGTCTGTGTGCACACGCAAGACATGCAGCTGGGTGACTGTGACTTACTGAAACCAAATGTTGGGTAGCATTTATCACTGCTGCCAGTGTCAACCTTTTGTTTGGAGCAACATCTATCTATCTATCTATCTATCTATCTATCTATCTATCTATCTATCTATCTATCTATCTATCTATCGGTCTATTGATCTATCTCTCTGTCAATCAATCTGTCTACCTACCTACCTACCTGTCTACCTGTTGGTATGCTCTTTGCCTTTATATTCAGACAGGAGCACCTGTACTATTTCACACCTGAGACTGTGAATCTTGACTTGCTGTTTCCATTCTCATTAATATGTCATTATGCATTCATTTGACTACATGTCTACATTTTCCTGTCATTGTATCATAATTGTTATATGCCTTTTATGTGCATTTTGACACAGTGCCCTATTTTGTTACCTGGTTTTAGGAATCCCTACATAGTATCTGTTCAAAAAAACTAAAACCCTGTATACGGTCAGTATTGTTTATTAACAGCACATAGAATTGTATGAAGTAAAGCAGAAAGGAGCCTGGAATGCAGTCGGAAAAACAAAATACTCAGATTGAAGAATATATCCCATTAAATCAAGAAAGATCATAAAGTATTTTTAGATACATAATGGAAGAAACAAGGATAAAGGGAGTGTTAGTGAGATATATAAATAATGCCAGGAAGCCAGGAATAGTCAAAATTGAGTGACAGCACAATTCAAGATTTCCTCAACAAACCCCCCCCAAAAAGCTTTGGTTAAATTAACCTATTTTGTTGCTTTCCAGGCAAATACACACTAAAATTAATTTACCTGAATGACAGCCAAAAGGAATATATGACTGAATTAGAATTTTTTTCAGTGTAGAAAGAAATGAAGCATTGAGAGAACAGGACATTTCCAGCATAATGAATTCTAGTAAGACATGCAAAAAACAAACTAATGCTGATTATGCAAGCAGAAAAAGATGTTAATTATCTCATCGAAGATATTCAGAGATGGACTTCAAAAGCTGACAGCTTTTCAGAGATACTTCAACTTCACAGCATTTGGATTTAAAGCAACTAGTGAAAGCATAGTTGGAGAAACTAATTTAACATAAAATGACCACAAAATATTGTGGCTACAACACTGAAAGAAAATGAAATACACAAAAAAAAAATATTTACAAACTAGATGAGCAAATTCATTCAGGTGCAGTCATTTAAGAATACAGACTGCTTGAGAAAGTTGAAGATGATATATATGATTTCCTTTCTTAGGAAATGCATCATCAAACACTAACTTTATCACATATATTCCTTTGGGCAAAGACAGAGAGAGAAAGAAAAAACACATGTCTTTGTCATCCAAGCTTTCACTGCCAAAAGAGAGGCATAGATCTATTATTGTGAAATTCATTTTCTTCTTTCTTTTATGGAAAAAGCATTTTTATTGAAATATGCATACTTTCATCCTCCAAGTTTATTTATTTATTTAAATAATGACTTATTTTACATGCAGGCAAAATGCAATTGGTTGCTTTTAGTATGAAAATATCTTTATGTGCAAAATGGGTGCCCTGATGGATGCTACTTGACTGTGCGAGTCCTTTAACTATGGAAATCTAAAGGCAGTTTACTATGACTAACAGTGAATATGGGAAGTTGATGCTATATGTCGAAAGTTATTTATTTATTTATTTTTTGCTTTTTGCAGATGTTACATCCCTCAGTACCTGTAGCTGCTGTACCCATGACCTTGCTGAGTATATATATCAATTCCAAGACTGCTGCATTTCAGGAAACCACACTTAAATGTTGGCAGATATGAGGATCGCACTTACCATCCTTGAACTTGCAAAGGGAACCTCAATAAGTGATGAGAAAACTGAGAGCAGGAAATATGAATGCCAGTACTAAAGATGTTAAAAGGAGATATAATTTCCATTCATTAAACTATTTTACTTTAGTCTCCCATTCATAGTCAGAAATCTGACATCTTTGGGTATGATGACTTTACTAAATTGTCAGTTTTGCTGTCAGTTTACTTTTACCATTACCTGTCTGTGGAATGATGTATCTGTCTGGCTAGTGAGCACCTGTGTAAATGGACTTGTTTGCCACATCCTAATACACAATTATGCTCAGCAAGTAACTTCATTTCTCTTGATGTCTGGAAGCTTCCATTTTAGAGCAGTTATCATGGGAAGCCAATCAGTACTGAAAGGGACACTTAAAATAACGTCCAGTAAAGGTTATTACAAATATTTTGAACAATTAACACAAAACAAGTACATTACCTAAGATGAGATATTTCAAAAGTATAAAACCAAGCTTCTAAATCACAATGCACTGCAAACAATTTTCAAACTCACATTTAATAATTCACTTAGAATTCTTAATGTGAGCCAGTGATTTCAAGTTCATGGAGCTTTGCAATTATGTTCCACAACAGAGGAAAGCAAAGGCTTGTTAAAAAAGTACTTTTAAGATGCAGTCTCATGCGGTGACAGTGGTCAGTGGTCATCAGCAGACAGCAGTGGGAGATGCACAGAATTTTAAAGCATATTCAAGCACTTCATTCAGACTTTTTCTTGTTGAGTGGTGTGGTGTTGTAGTACAGTGGTGTAGGCTAAGACCCATGCACAACAAAGTATTAGAACTGGACCTTTCCGATAATAACCCTTCTTGTTATGTGTTCAAAACATGGATGTTAAGATTCACCTTTCAAGCTTTGCAAATTTCTTAATATCCATATGTCAAGCACATAATGAGCATGTTATGATTGAAGACCAAATTATAATCCTGTATAATACATGGTCATCATTTGATTCAGGCATTCCTGCTGTATGAGCAGGAGTTTACTTATTAATAAATAAATAAAACATTTAGAGGACAGATGATGCTCTGACACTGTGGAATGGTTTTATACTGCAAAGATGATGAAGTAATTTTCCAGATGACAGGATGTACAATAATATGGTACAAAGTACAGCTTAGTTTCCCTTTTCTAAACACAGTGTTGGGTTAACCCATGTTATTCTGTTTTTATTTTGTAGTGCTAGTTATGAGAAAGCCACACAACACATCAAACATCAAATCACACAACATCAAAAAGCAACATATTGAACAATCATACACATAAAAACACATGCACACTCGCACACTCACCAAACACCATGTTCTACAAACAACACACTCACTGATTGCAAAAAAGTGAACACTACAAACATTCACAAGCACATTCAACCTCTGAATCCTCCATACATAAAGCTAAACATACATTCCAAACACATAAATACAAGCACAACATGTTTTATGTGGGAGCTTTGTCCCAATATCCCTTTACTTCCACATTTACACATCTGGGATTAAAGAAATTTCAGCAACACTGCATTTTGGATGACATACTATGACTGACTATAGTACACATTGACAGCTGTGTCTTCAGCAAGTTGTGGCAGCTTCACATCCCACATTGACAAGACAACAACCAAATCAGTAATTTCTTATGTATAGTATATATATACACACCTACATATGCATCGCTAGATCTATATATCTATATCTATATAGACATAGATATTTAGATATATAGATATATTACTGAAAATGTACTAGTGCCATCTCAGGCCATGGGTCTATGCTCTGGCTTGATGATTGGCACCAAAGGATGATGCTTTGTATATAAAAGAGGGAAGTAAGAGGTTAGTTTACATGGCTTGGGCAATTAAAGTCAGTCTTAGGTGACCAGCTGTGGCTGTTTTATAGTATTTCATACATTATACCATCAGAATGTAAGGTTATACCCTTTGAAATATTTCCTGTAAAATGAAGTTAACCTAAATGAACATTATAATTGCCAACACAGTATGAGGTCTTGAATTCTGAAGTGGCTGTGTAATTAATATGGCATTTGAAAATGTGAGTGTATACAGCCCTGTACTGTTTCTATACATTAGTATACTGCAATATACTGATCGCTAGAGTAGTTATAACAATACCTGAGCATGTGGACTTTGAACTTTACTAGAACGAAATAAAACTGATAATTCTCAGGCCACAGTTAGTGGATCATTAGTCAGGGGCTAAACTTGCCTTGTAGGAGGAGTAGTGACATGTGGCAAGAATTAAAGAAATAAGAGCCAGTTAGGAGTGGCCCTAGGTCAAATGGTACCCTAGGCAAAAGGGCTCCATGGTGCCCCCCCACCACACTACCTGATGTCCCCATCCTGATCTACCTACATCAAATAAATACTGGAAAAGCACCCCTGCTAGATCGGCATCCTAGCTAGTTGGCCTATGCCTAAGGCCTCAGCCAGTGGGGGGGTAAGAAATTGGCTTGTCATGATCGAAGACCCAGCCACGAATAGGATTAACTGTCTAGGTAAGTGAGAAAACAAAAGAAAGATCAACTGTCAATGAAACTGTTCTTTGGCTTCAGACTCAATAGAGTATGGGAGGAGGAGGTGAAAAAAAACAAAACACAATCCCAAAGGAGGGGGAGTAGAAGGATGTTGTGGTTCATACAGACACTGTCAACTCCCAGAAGAGGCAGCTGATGTGGCAGCAAACAGGACTGGGGAGGTGGTATACAGGTGAAAGGAAAGTGGGATAGGAAGTAGCATCTGTAGAGGTTTTACATGCAAACGCAGCCAGCAGACAGAAGAAAAAAGGGGCTCAGGTAGCACAATTAACAGGCTGCAGCAGAGCACCAGGGATAAAAGGCTTTGGACTAGGAGAATGGGGCCAACTTGCATAGAGATCACCTCTAAGCAAGAGACAGGCTCCATTTTGGTCTAGAAGGCGGAGTGATTTGTAAAGCTGGATTATTAAGAGCCACCTCAGTGACTGTAACTTTAAAGCAAGGATGGAAGATAGGAGGACAGAAGTAGAAGAATGAGGCAGGTATTCAGGCAGCAGAAAGAAGGATAAAAGAGATGCATAGCACAGCAAAGAATCAAAGAAGGGCGATCCAGAACAATGCTGGGTACTATTACTCTTTAGTTTGTCTAGGTACTATTACCTGGAGTATGTGGGGTACAATTACTCTGGTGCATGGCAGTGTAGTATAGTAATATTCTGTAATATAGATGGTTACTATTACTATGTAGCATGGCTGGGTAATATTTACCTGGACTATGTGAGGTAGAATTACTCTGGTACATGGCAGGATAGTGTAATATTATTCTGTAATATGGCTGGATAGAATTATTCTGGAGTATGTGTGGCAGAATTGCTTTGGTATATGGTGGGGTAGTATAGTGCTACTCTTCAATATGGCTGGGTACTATTACTCTGTAGTATGCCTGTGTACTATTATTATGGAGTATATGTATTAGAATTGCTCTGTGGGATACTATAATATAGTATTACTCTGCAATATGGCTGGGTACTATTACTGTGTAATATGGCTGTATTCTATAACTCTGGAACATGTCTAATGGAATTACTCTGGTGCATGTCAGGGGTAGTACAAAATTACTCTGCAATATGGCTGGGTAGAATTACTCTGGAGAATGTCTGGTAGAATGACTATGGTGCATGGTGGGGTAGTATTGCATTACTCTGCAATATGGCTCTGTTCTATTACTGTGTAGTATTGTTTGTATTAATCTGCAAAGGAAAAAGCTGGTATAGGAAGACAGAGAAACTGCCAGCAGTACTGCAGGAAGGGAGGATAGACACTGCTGATGTCACAGGAACATTTGCCACTGATGAGGGGGTAGGACATGGTGGCTGCTCAGGAATAAGACAAAAGGAATACCTAGGAGAAGAGTAGCAGTCTAATTAAAGGACTGTAGCAGATGTGAGGACAGAAATCAGGAACACTTCCAAATCAAAAATTGGTGCAAGGGAACAGTCAGTGTCAGAATCTGAAAATCTAGTTTAAGTGCCTTAGCAGTAACAACAGAGGAAGGAAATTGGTGCTGGTGTATCATCCTCTAGGAACATCAAAAGTGAAGATGAAAGACTGAATGAAAGGATACTGGAGTATGGCAGTAGGAAGACGGTACTTTGGTTAGTAACAAAACACTAATACCTGCACAAATGGCAAGTGCACAGCTGTACCACATGAACCAAATAACAACAACAACAAAAAAACAACAACAAAAAAAGCCAGCACTCCAGTGTAGCCTCCAACAAAATGTATTTATTCCATCATTCCTCCATGCAAAAATGCCCCAGTGGGGTCATACCGGTTTCGGCAAACGCCTTCTTCAGTGACCACATCACAAAAATGATACATGGAAGACACTAATTACACACATTAATTTATACCCAATGTTGCAGCGCCCTCTAATGGATAAAAATATATTACACAACTATGTTTCAAAAAAATCAACATGTAACAAAATAACTATATATGACAAAAATACAGTGAAAATGTGTATATAATAAACTATTTGCAAATAGTTAAAATTGTTCATTCAACCCAGGTGAAAATAAGGCTCTCAATTTGACAATCCACATTTTTTCTTTGTTGGTTAATAACTAGTGAAATCTATGGACATCTGAATTCTTAAACTTAATAAGATCAATGACCATAAAGCTGAAAACCCCAGTGGGATGTTTGAGTATATGTTTATATAAAGAACTACATATAGGACTTATATAAAAAATGTTTTTATTTTTCATATCACCTAGATGTTCCCCGACCCTTAATTTGAAGGGTCGGGATGTCTGTCCCACATAAAATGCCCGACAGCTACATTGGGCTAAATAAATAACTCAACTGGTACTGCAATTGGCAAAAAAAGAAACATCATAAACGTGTGGAGAATTGTGACTGGTAAAACTGTTCGACTTGAGCACCCTTGGGCAATATAAACAATGTCCACATGGATGACAACCAACCAATAATTGCCCAGTAATTGTTTTTTGAACGGGGGGATTTGAAGGATGATTATGCATCCTTTTATAATGACTAAATAAAGATCCCAATGGCCGCCCCTTACAAAAAGAATAAGAACACCGATCTTTGATGTATTTGCTCAATATGTTGTCTGACTGTAATACATACCAATGTCTCTGAATAATATTCATAAAGCTCCTAGTGTTCCTGCCATAAGTAGTAATTAGTCTAAGCTCCTGAGATTGATCTGTTGGCTTAGAATGAAATGATAGCAACTGTATCCTATTTGGTTGATTGGCAAACCGGCTGGCCCTAGTAATGTCACCTGCTTGACATCCCCTGCTCTTAAATCTGACTGTTAACTCCTGGCGATGGTAGGCATACATGGAGGAATCAGAACAAATTCTCCTAATACGAAGAAATTGTGATTTGGGGCTATTCCTGATGACATGTTGTGGGTGGAAGCTTGTGGCATTGAGTAGGGTGTTGAACTGAGGAAACTTTCTAAATATCTCACTTTCCAAAGTGCCCAACTCAGTTCTCTTAATTAGCACATCCAGGAAAGTGATTTCTGATCTATCAAAAGTTAACTTAAATTCAACACCCCACTTATTACAATTTAGATATTCCATAAATTCAAATAAAAATGCCTCATCCACTTTCCACACCAGCCAACAGTCATCAAGATATATCCGCCAAATATCTAATTCATTCATAAAAATGTTATGATTACTATCATAAACCAATTGTTCCTCCACGTAAGCCATAAACAAGTCTGCATATATGGGGGAAAAGGAAGCCCCATAGTAGTACCTTGAACCTGCTAGAAACATCTGCCTTTGAAATAAAAAAAACATTATGGGTAAGTACCAATTCAGCCATACAAACCAGAAGAGTATTGAAACCTGGGCTACACATATTGGCCCGATCAAGCCAATATTGTAAAGCAATAAGTCCCGCCCAATGGGGATGCTAGTATATAAGGAGGTGACATCTAGAGTACATAACAGCCAGCCAGGTTCTAGTTGCATATCAGATATAATGGGAAGGAACTGTGTAGTATTGTGTATTCTAGCCCATATCAGAGACAACAGAGGTTTGAGATAATGTGTAAGAAACTCTGACATGGGCTCAGACAACGAGCCTCTACCAGAGACAATGGGTCGACCAGGCAGTCTATTGGGATCTTTATGGATCTTAGGCAAAAAATAGACGTATTGTTGTCTGGGATGATTGACCTTTAGATGATAACACGTATCATAAGTGATAATACCCTCCTCTTCTGCTAGATCCAAAAATTGATCGATATCTTGCTTAAACTTACTTGTTGGATCAGTAGGCATTGCAATGTGATGAAGTTTGTTTGACAGTTGTCAATCTGCTTCTGCCTCATAATCCACCCAGTTCTGAACCACCACAGACCCACCCTTGTCTGCCGGCAAAATAACAATATCATGATTATTAATAAGATGTTCAACACACAATCTTTCTTGTGGATTAAGATTGTCTTTAATAATATTATGCTTGCTCAGATTTAAATGTAAATCCTTAAGGACCTCATTTTGAAAGGACTGTACAATGGGTGACATCTGTGGTTTGAACAGTGAAGATGTTAATCGAAAAGATCTGAGGCTAGATTGTTCTACTTTGTCCCCTTTCAAATCCTGAAAAAATAGTTTTAAATTAAGAGTACGACAAAAGCTGACAACATAATTTGAAAAATAATGCTCTGGAACCGAAAAGCCTGGCACAAAACTCAATCCTTTATTTAACACCTGGAGTTGTTGTTCATTGAGTTTAGCAGAAGAAATATTATGTACATTATTCACTTCAACATTCAAATTTTGGTTATGTTCTGAAGAATCATCCCAAGATCCATTGCGTCTTCTGTGTCCCCGTCTCTGTGATGTGTGACTTAAGGGATCCCCCTGTCAAACTATGCTCTAAATTATTCCTCTTAAGAACTGGTGAAACTCTGATGTGGTCATCCTCCCAATCTGTATTTGATGATGACTCATCCCCGGATATAGCAGACTCCCTATCCCTTTTTTCAAGTATA